>NW_023270469.1:11317088-11327032 GCF_011800145.1 Mirounga leonina
AAGGAAGGAAGGAAGGAAGGTAGGTAGGTAAGGGAAAAAAGGAAGAAAGAAAGAAAGTGAGAGACAGAGAGAGAGAAAGAGTGAAAGAAAGGAAATCATAAGGGAGAGAAAATACATTTATAGTACTGGACTGTATCCAAAAAAATCGACATTTCCATGAACCTGCATAGTTCAAACCATGTTGTTCAAGGGTCAATTGTACTAGCACTGCTCCTGGATACCAGGTGTTGGCTATGTTCTCTTCCACTTACAGCTTCCCTGAAAGAACCAACTCACACAAAAACACCACTGGACAATGTGAAAATTATTATATATCTAGACAGAGAGATGAATGAGAATATTCACTAAAAATAACTCAAAATCCCCCTAGTTAATGCTCCAAATCCCCTTCTTGGCCAAGCATCCAAAAGCCTCCTGTCTCCTTTTTCCCCATCTGAGCTCTGTTTCCTCAGCCCCACCTGGCTCCCTCTAAGCTTTCCTCACTGAAAACCATATTTCTTTATCATCATTCATGCAAAATGTCATCCCTCCACCTGGGAGACCTGGGTATGGTAGATCTTAGCCCTGGAAGCTCAGCCTCTGCTTCCAGGGACCCTTGCTGAAGCCACTTTGAACACAGAAATACTCTTCTACAAGAAACTCCCTCATTCTAGTCTGTCTCCCTCCATAAGTCTGCTTTCATTCAGTACTCTCTAAAGATAAGCTTTACAGGAAACATTATGACCTTAAGAGAGAGAGAAGAGAAAAAACATTTAAATGTGAAGAACAGGTATAGCAATTATTGAAAAACAGTCCATTCTCCTAGACCATAATAAAGACAAAAAAATAAAACATCTCCAA
The DNA here is from genome assembly GCF_011800145.1 of Mirounga leonina. NCBI lineage: Eukaryota > Metazoa > Chordata > Mammalia > Carnivora > Phocidae > Mirounga > Mirounga leonina. The sequence continues at coordinate 11,317,929 of NW_023270469.1, forward strand.
ACCCTGTGTGAGACAGAAAAGTTAAACCAGCCACAAAGGAGCCATTAAAATTGGTTCCTTATTTCACCTAGGATAAGCTTCACTGTTCAAAGTATTTCAGTCAGTTTCAGCTTTTTCCCATTAGATTACTTCAAGCATCACTTATAGAAAAAATTATTAAATGCAAGACAATCTAGTATGTGAGTGGAACAACCAATCCCACAAAAGTTATATTTCACTGTTCAATAGTAATTCAACCTCACTAGAGATAATTCCACAATGGATGTTGATGGTACAAAGCACTCCATAAATACGAGTGATACATAAATACTAATTTACTATTACTAGCATTATTAGCATTAGTATTATTGTTCTTAGCCTTCATATTCCAGATTTAACACTCAAGTACTTGACATGAAAAGTTACAGACTAACAATGCATAATGTATGTATATGTACGTATGTATGTATGTATGATTGGGCTATAAGTTCAAATACATTCCTTGCTATATGTCATGGTGAAAAAAATTTTTAAACACTGATGTATATATAATAAGTTTTATTTTTCCCTACTGGTAAGACTTCTTGAAAAAGTAGCCCCCTGGTTCTCATAACTAACAACAAACGATACATGCCTTCTACTGATTTCTGACTCTCTATATACGTAACATGATATGTGTTTTAATTTACAACACAGATAATTAGCACATAAGCCCATACTGGTCACACCCCTCCTAAATTCCTTTTTCTCCCAAAGGAGGAAGAATCATGTAATAGACTCATCAGGTTTAAGGATGTTTTGACTATAGTCCTACAATAGGGAGCTTTCACTGTTCTGGTAAAATGGGAGGATCCAAATAAAGACAGCTTCTTGTGGTATTCTTCCTTCACTATGGAAGAAAGACAATTAAAAATTTCTCCTAAGTATTTGAGGAACAGAAAGCAGGCCAGTGTGCCTGAAAAATAGAACAATGGGAAGAGTGAAGAGTTGCAGGTAGGAGCTAGATCATCTAAAGTTTGATTTTATTCCTTTGCAATGTGAAGCCCTTAAGTGGTTTTAAGCAGGAAAGTAATATAATGTAACAACATCTTTATAAAACTCTCTCTGACTGCTGATTAGACTAAGTTGCAGGACAGCAAGATTGGAGGGTATTTAGAATATGGTGCAGTGGTCCAGGTGACTGACAATGGTGGCTTAGACTAGAGTTATTATACAGAAGATGGTAAAAGGTTACCATATTTTAAATATATTTTGAAGACTGAGATGTCTAAGTTTACTACTGAATAATCAAGGATGGTTCATAAGTGTTTGTAGCAAGCAAGAGGTAAATGGTGCTGCTATTTGCTGATATAGGGAAGACATGGGGATTGAGGATGTCAATTTGGAGAAGGGGTATGAAATAGTTCAGTGTGAGCCATATGAAATCTGGCATCTCTGTGCCTTTTATTTCTTTTTCTTGTCTAATTGCTGTGGCTAGGACATCCAGTACTATGTTGAATGAAAGTGGACATCCTTGTCAACTTTTCAATGTTGAGCATGATGTTAGCTGTGGGTTTGTAATAGATTGCCTTTATTATATTCAGGTATGTTCCCTCTAAACCCACTTTGTCGAGAGTTTTTATCACTGATCGATTTGTGGATATTAAACTATCCTGGAATAAATCCCCTATTGTGGTGAATGATCCTTTTACTGTATTGTTGACAAAATATGGTGTATCTAAATGGACACTCACTAATCTACAGATGAGACGGGATGAGATCATCTACAAAAAGAAAGTAGACTGGGGCGCCTGGGTGGCTCAGTCGTTAAGCGTCTGCCTTAGGCTCAGGTCATGATCCCAGGGTCCTGGGATCAAGCCCTGCATCAGGCTCTCTGCTCCGCGGGAAGCCTGCTTCTCCCCCTCCCACTCCCACTGCTTGTGTTCCCTCTCTCGCTGTGTGTGTCTCTCTCTGTCAAATAAATAAATAAATAAAATCTTAAAAAAAAAAAAGAGAGAGAGTAGACAGAGAGAAACACTGAGGAGAGAGACCACAGGTTCTCCAGTGTTCAGACTGGATGAGTAACAGTAAGAGATTAAAAAGGAACACTGTTGAGGGTTGATGTTACAGAAGTTATTTAAAATAGGATTTCAAGAAAGAAGATGAAGGAGGATGCAAAACTGACTATACATTTGGGTAAGACTTAAGTTACTAATAACCTGAAAAAGATTATTTCATTATATTTGTGGGGGGTAGAAAGCTTGGTAAGAGCAGGCAGATAAATATATAATCAGAGTCCACTGGATCTAATTTTCAATTTTTGAGTTTCTTCTTTGAATAGTTCCATTTATAAAGGTTAATATTTCATTACTTTAGTCTCTGAGATCTTGAAAAAAATAAAACAAAGAAGTTTATTATTTTTAATAGAATAAGAATCATTCTATTTGAATTATCATATGAATCTAGTGGACGCTTTTATAAATCTAAGGTATATGACAGGAACTTAATGATCTTAAGTCTCCTATGTCTTGATACATTTTGCTATTTCACAATCTTAAAATTTATTTTATCACTATTCATCATTAATTCCCATGTATGCTAAAAAAGAGACTAAAATATAAAAATGGGAAAATATTAAACTCACCTAAAAGGATAATGCAATAGTGAAATAAATCATCATTCTTCAGTTTTATTTTTCTGTTATCCAAACATGAGAAAAACAATCCCTGTAGTGTTTTTTTACTTTTCACTGAACAAAGTTGAGAATTCAGATTTTTTTCCTGCCCACAATGGTAAAGAAAATACACAAGACATTTCACAATTACTAGAAAAATGAGATGAACACAAAGAGACAGCCTAACTCTGAATTCTACTGATAATGATGAAACTGATCATATAAGTGAAATATCAGACTATGAGCCTTCAGATGATGATATCTATAGATGAAATTTCTCAAACTCAAGAATCAGTGTGTGAATAACACACTTCTAAGGACAAAAAGGAAATATAGTATTGTCATCTAGTTAATCATTTAATAGGAAGGACATCATCATGTAATTTTTGTAACAAAAACCTGGAACTATCCCTTTTTGCTAAAGGAGTATGTGGCAATATTTCTTTATCTTTAATGAGGTGCATGTAGCAAAAATCATTTGATATAGAGAGATTTGCTATGTTTAATGCTTATTACAATTTTGTTTGTTTTAAAGATTTTATTTATTTGACAGAGAAAGAGAGAGAGAGAGCACAAGTAGAGGGAAGCAGCAGGCAGAGGGAGAGAGAGAAATAGGCTCCCAGCTGTGCAAGGAGGCCAATGTGGAACTCAATCCCAGGACTCTGGGATCATGACCTGAGCCAAAGGCAGACGTTTAACCAACTGAGCCACCCAGGCACCCGACTTATTACAATTTTGAATAGTATTCTCACTATCCCTGTATTCTTCTAAGTTATTTGTAGAAATAACAAAGATTTTAAATAGATGATAATCCATTAAACCCTAATGATAAATGATGATGACTATTTTTCTTGGTACACTAAGAGTTTAAAAATGTGAAATGAGGAAACAAAGACTGTAAGTATATATTTTAAGCAGTATTTTTAGGAATATTTCTATAAGGAGGAACAGAGAAATGGCAGTAGCTGGAGGGAGACGTGGGTTTAAGGAATATTAAAATGGATGCTATTACTCAACAAATAATTATGGATAATGCTAGAACCCAGCATTGGGAAAAGACCTGTACCCTCACCCAACAGGGTCTCTTCACTATTTTAACACAAATGGAGTCTGAACTGGCCATTAAGCAATGGTCCTCGATTCTAGCTGCTGTGGCTCTAGGAGCACTCCTTTGGGAATCTTATGGCCCTCCAAATGCATGGAAGTTTTCTAGTGGCACTTGTAATTTACATCAATGTACTATGATTGCTCTTGCCCCCAGAATAAGTTGAAATAAAATATATCCTGTGATACAGCTAGTAGGGATAGAAACTACTCTAAGTACTGCTCATGTCCTCCCCCTAGGACAGAAGTGGGTCCTGCTATGTAACTACACACAATGGAAACCAGTCTTTGTATAAGCCTTTGAAATGAGACAGAGTGAATGGCTTTGTATCTAATTAACTTAGAACCCAGACATAAATGAGTGATAGCCAACTGTAATGATGCCTGTCCTTAATAAGATCTTATATATGGGCAAAGGTAGATTTTGTTGGGAAGGCAAAGCAAATACCTCTCTAATTCTTACTGATTTGTTCTGTAATGAAACTGAATGGTGCTATGATCATACTATGATATGTTAAAATATTAGAGTTGGGAAGAATCAACTACCTTATGTAAATAAGTCTTATGAAAATACTAATATTGACAATCAAGTGTATTGAGAGAATGAGTTAAAGCCTCTTCAGGATGTGATACCCTTTAAAAATGACTGGTCTGGGGAAGAACTGAATCTAGCTAACCATCAGCTGATTTCTGTGCTAAATAGTTCTGCATTAGCTTATCATGAGGTACAAACAGCAGTAGATCAGGGTGGGGAGAATCAAATTGTAAAAGAATACGAAAATGTATGTAATAGTTTTAGAAGACAAATCAGTTGTCTCTTTCAATCCATCTCTATCTCACACTGACTTCTCCAAATATTAGGCATATCCATGTTGCTACTATTGGCATATCTGTTCTACATCAAATATAAATGCTTTGAAAAATATGATGACTTTGCTCTAAGGGGTCCATGGCCTGAGGCCAGGGTATGGACTGTGACATAATAAGAAATGTATATTTGGTCTCTGTCCCTGGTTCCAGACATAGAGCTCCTAAATCCTTTAGAATTTCCTGGATGATAGGATTATAGTTCAAATGAGGCAACTCTTGGTGGGCCCCTGGATGGTGAGTGGTCACTAGAAAGACCAAGCAGGATTAGAAGCCTGGAACTTTCGGCCCCATCCCCCATCCTCTAAGGAGGAAAGAAGAGCTGGAGATTAAGTTAATAAATCAATCATGACTATGTGATGAAGCCTCCATAAAAGTACCTAAACTAAGAACTTCTAGATTGGTGACTACATCCATATGCTGGGATGTTGGCACACCCCCACACCAAGGGGACAGAAGCCCCTGGGCTTGGGACTCTTCCAGACCTAACCCTATGTACCTCTTTATCTTGCTGTTCATCTATAGCTTTTTCATATCCTTTATAATAAAACAACAGACATACGTGCTTCCCTGAGTTCCGGAAGCCACTACAGCAAATTATGGTACATGGTACAATTTATAAGTGGTTGATCAGAAGTACAGGAAACAATCTAAACCTTGTGACCAGCGTCTGAAGTCATGGCCATCGTGTAGGACTGGGCCCTTAACTTGTGGGGTCTGCAGCTAGTTAGCGGGGTCTGCAGCTAGTTAATGTCATAACTCAATTGCAAGACAAACAACTGGTGTCCAAAGAGTTGAAGAATTGGTTGGTTTGGGGGGAAAACTTACACACGCAGTGTCAGAGTGCTCTAAGTGTAGGAAAATGGTTTTTTCCTTTAGGTAGATAGACATTCCATGGGTTTATAAGTAGGAAGGGGTAATGCCTGTCTGATTGCATCTCCCTTCTCTAAGAATTATAAAGCAATCCACATTAAGAAAGTTATCAAAAGTCACACAGCTAATCAGTGGTTGAGAAAAGACCTCAAAGTAAATCTGATTGCAGAACTCAAATGCTAACTATTGTACCATGACTCAGGAAAGGCAACTGCGGGTCTTACAGTAATTCAGTCAACTACATGTTCATCTTGTTCATATTTTTGTTGTAGCATTCGCCATATTGTTTTGTGATTTACTTGTTTATTATGTGTCTTTTTAAATCAGATCTCAGTGCCCTCTATATCAAGCAATGTGCCTGTCAAATAGAATCCAATATTTGGCAAATGAAGTCAAGGAAGGGAGGGTATATGGAAAGGAAGAAAGAAATAGGGATAAGAAGAGAAGGCGGTGAAGATGGATAATGTATACAAATGAATATCTGGTCCTGATTCTGCCATAGATACTGGCTTGTAACTAGGGAGCTATAGACAGACATAAAACTTCCATGTGCCCTAGTTTCAGGGTGTATAAATCAAATGTTTTGCATTAAGTCAATAGTTTTCAAACTATTTTTCTGTGGGAAATTTCTTTAAATAATACCTACCCAAGTTGTAAACGAATTGTTTAAATGTTGTTGAGGCTGATAAGTTATGAGGAAAATCTAGTCATTTCTCTCTGCCCTGAGCTCACCGGAGTGATTTTGCAAAGCCACATATCCACTAGAACTCCAAACATTTGGAAAAACACTGAATAAGGTGGTTTCCATCTTTAAAGATTGGTCAAGTTCCCAGGGTTGAGTTTGGCAAACCTCCCGGTTGCAGGGATGGGGATGATTCTTCTTTGGTAAACTGACGACTTCTCCATGCCTAATACCATCAACCCTTATCTGAATAATCAATTATTTTAAAGGACAACAAAAAGGAATATTGTTTTATATGACATGAAAATTCTATTACTATAAAAAACATCATCTTCATCAACCCAAGTGTCCATTGATAGATGAATGGTTAAAGAAAATGTAGTGTGTATACACACACACACACAGTGTAATATAACTCAGCCATAAAACAAGAATGAGGGGCACCTGGGTGGCTCATTCAGTTAAGCATCCAACTCTTGATATCAGCTCAGGTTATGATCTCAGGGTCCTGGGATCAAGCCCCTCACTGGGCTCCTTGCTCAGTGAGGAATATGCTGGAGATTCTCTACCTCCCTCTCCCTCTGCTCCTCCCCACTGCACTCGCTCAATCTCTCTCTCTCTAAAATAATAAATAAACCTTTAAAAAAAAATGGGATCTTGTGACGATGTGGATGGGCCTAGAGGGTATTATACTAAGTGAAATAAGTCAGAGAGAGAAAGACAAATCATTTGATTTCACCTATACATAGAATCTAAAAACCAAAACAAATGAACAAACAAAAAAAGCAGAAAGAGACCCATAAATACAGAGAACAAATTGATGGTTGCTACAGGGGAGGGCAGTAGGGGCATGGGCAAAATGGGTGAAGGGGAGTGGGAAATACAGGATTCCAGTTATGGAACAAATGAGTCACCAGGACGAAAGGTACAGCATAGGACATATAGTCAATGGTACTATAATAGCATTGTATGGTGACAAATGGTAGCTACACTTGTGGTGAACATAGCATAATACATAGAGTTGTCGAATCACTATGTTGTATGCCTAAAACTAAGGCAACACTGTGTGTCAACTACACTTCAATAAAAAAAAAAAAATCAGCTTCACTATAATAATTCATAAATTAGTATCTCTACCTCTTAGCAAATATACATCCAAGGTACAGTCTGAATAACTGTTGATGTGACAAGAATAAGCACAAAGAAAAATGCTTTTGAAAGTTCATAAACCAGGGGTGCCTGGGTGGCTCAGCCGTTAAGCGTCTGCCTTCGGCTCAGGTCATGATCCCAGGGTCCTAGGATCGAGCCCCACATCGGGCTCCCTGCTCCACGGGAAGCCTGCCTCTCCCTCTCCCACTCCCCTTGTGTTCCCTCTCTCGCTGTGTCTCTATCAAATAAATAAAATCTTTAAAAAGTTCATAAACCATATGATTACATTTTTAAGACAAAATCATGCTAATACTTTAGCATTACTATTTTTGGGGTTTTTTCAATCTTTTTGTTTATGCCCATATTCCTATATGTATTCCACATACAGATAACAAGTCTATGAGTAAGTAAAATCTATCATTTTGTACTCTTTAAAAATGAGAAAATTAAGAGCAATTTTTCATTATCTTTCCTTTTTCTCTGTTATCAGTTTTTTACTCTATTAAGAGTTTTGAGGATTACTTTCTGTTAAAGCATCAAATCAAACTAATTACTCAGAGACAGTTTAAAGTTAAAGATAAACTGAATAGTTCCAAAGATAAAAAGCACACCCGCATTCTTCAGAGAAACCTCTGTTGATCAGATTTGGACTGGCTCTTAGCAATAACAAAATAGCATCTTGAAACAGCAACAGACAAGTACAAAAGAGAGCAGGTCATTCATGGAAGGGTCTTCCTTTGAGACTGCTCTAAATTTATTTCCAAAGCTTTAGGCAACAATAAACCTCTCTTTCTCCCCACATTTGCAGTAGCATTAACTCCAAGTGCCCACCACAATAGAATAATGAAAACAGATTCAGAATCTTTTGCAGCTTTACAAAATGCCTGTCCACTAATCCTAAGCAAATGTGATCTTTATTCCTTAAATCTATTGGGAAAAGTGACCTTTTCTAATGGAGTAAATAAGTTTAAAGTAATATGAAGATATCATCTCCTTCAAATGCTTCTCCCCACTTCACATACAAATCTGATCATTTTCCTTGCTTGACATAGTATCAGTATTAATTTCCTCCCCTAGATAACTTTAGGAAGCTATGGGGGAAAAAGTGAAAATCATATCAAAATAAATACATTTAGTTTTAGCTTTTATTTACTATCACTATCTCGTTGATCAGGTACATAGCACAAAACAGGCTACAGGATGATATGTAACTACAGCTATTGACAAAAAAAATGCTGAAAAACATGTCTTTAATTTTAAAATCTCAAAACTGAGCCTTGACTACTTTGTTCATTAAAAAAAAAAAAAGCTCTATTTGCTTCACCAAAAGAAATATAATTACAAAGTGTTGATTCCAACATTAATGTTGATCTAACCACTATAAAATAATGCATTTTTTATGGTAAGCACAGTGGTCTAAACCATCTTTAGTTACTCTGCCCTTCCTATTATTTTTGCAAGTATTTATGTTACAAATGGTTCAATGAATTTTTTTTTTTTAAAGATTTTATTTATTTGAGAGAGAGAGAATGAGAGACAGAGAGCATGAGAGGGAGGAGGGTCAGAGGGAGAAGCAGACTCCCCGCCGAGCAGGGAGCCCAATGCGGGACTCGATCCCGGGACTCCAGGATCATGACCTGAGCCGAAGGCAGTCGCTTAACCAACTGAGCCACCCAGGCGCCCGGTTCAATGAATTCTTGTGATGCTATCTGCCCCATAGTTGAAGACAAGTATTTCATGATTGAATCCATTTCCAATTAGGAAATTGAGGCAATGGTCAAGGTAGAGGACAGTTTT
>NW_023270469.1:11327042-11383592 GCF_011800145.1 Mirounga leonina
TTTCCAATTAGGAAATTGAGGCAATGGTCAAGGTAGAGGACAGTTTTGTGTGGCAAGTATTCAGAATCCCTTAATCCCGGGTTGTTTACAGATGTTGATCTCAGTTGCTGGGTTGGCAATTGTTCTAAGTTCATATGCAAAGGAGTTCAAGGATGTTTGTTTTCTAGCAGAAATTTTAACTATACATGTTTACCACCCTACTTCTATAAAGGACCCAGAATCCAGCTTAGAAAGAGCACAGTCCTTTGCTTACCACATACCTTATTAAAGGGGCATGGTCCTTTGTCTACAACTGGGTGGACAAGACAAGCATTGTTGGGAGAGAACGTAACACATTGTCCTCTCCCTAATCTAATTCCCAATTGACCTTTTCCTACAAAACTTTCCATTCGTGCACTGCTCTCCACCTTCCTCTCTGTGATCTGTACTCTTCCTTCACATCTGAAACACTTGTAGAATGTTTTCTTTAACTGTTTTCCTCTTACTGAAACGCAGGTCCTCACTGGGACTCCTCTGCAAGACTCTTCCAGAAACTGTTTTTCTGTCTCACACTCTGCATACCTCAGTCTGGGAGATTTAGGTGTCCTGGCTTCCCAGGCTTTTTCCAGTCCATACTCCCCTTTCCTCTGATCCCTGGAATTCATCCTTCTGGCTACAGCATTCTCTCTATTCCCACTACCCCCTCTTTCAATGTACTTCCCTGCTAATCTCCTAGACATTCTTCATTAATTAAATCCTCTAGGTAGGTCCTGACTCAGGGTCTTCCTCATCTCCCTAGCTACTTGCCAGTATTCTCAACATTGATAATGTTCACACTGGTGGGCTAACATCTTACAGTTTTGGTTTTTTGATCTCCTTCTCCTTGAACCTCCACCTCCCACACAGACCTGCATCTTGTCTTCACCAGACTTTACAACACTTCTGAAAACTGGGATTTCTGATCACACCAGCTCACTTGCTCAAGCATGCCCCTATCACTGGCACATTCCATGACCACCTGATACCTCCAGTCTACTGACACACCTCCCCGCCACGGCAATTCCCACTGCTGTTAGTCCCACCTTAAGTGACCCTGCTTTCTTGTCCAGCCTCTCTTCTCAGTGCATTATTACAATCACTCCTTTAAAATGCCTTTGACTTTGTGCTGTTCACTCTTTCTTTCACTGTCTTGGGAATAACCACAGCTTATTTGTGGAATATGAACCTATAACAGCACCTTAACCAACAATTCAGCTGATGTGTTCCCATTATAGTCATGATTGTGAGTCTTAAACTGGCACTTAATACTACTCACTAGTGCTGCTATTTCTAATAAGCTTACTTTCCCACCCCTTAGAGGAATATTTTATGCATTCTCTTACCTGTTAAAACTGTTTCACTTATCCTCCTAACAAGTGATTTTTCTTGTCTTCTATTTCATTGAGGTAACAAAAGTAAGCATACAAGAATATACTCAATTTTCCACCAACCAATCTATATACCTACCTATCCTTGAATCCATTTCCTTCTTCCTTCCTATCACAAGGCAGTAAGTGCCTCATATCCCCCACAGAATACTTAATACCTGGAAGTCTACCTCCTGGACCCAACCAAAACCTCTATTCATATGGTTATCCCCTCCCTCTCTTTAAGCTGGATTATTTTAGCAAACAAGCTCATTTAAGTTTCTATTATCTAAAAATAAATTAAATTAAAATAGCAATATAAAATCACATAGATATCTATATACACACATACGGTCTTACACTTTTTTGTTCTTTGTTCCTTTTACGGCAAGAAGTCTCAATAGAGTTATCCCTAGAAGTTGCCCAATTCCTAACCTCCAGTGCAGCGCAGTCCAGCCTGCATCCCCACTTCTCGACAGACACCACTCTTGTTAGGCTCACCAGTGACCTCTATATTGCTAAGTGCAGCCTAACAAGCAACAAGTGTTATTGGAAACTCATGCCTTAGTTGTCAAATTGACCATTCATAGAGATCCTCCAAAGAATTAGGACTAAAGAATGGTACAGATTCACCAAGTTACTCTGCAGCAGAGATGAGGCAGGGAGTGGCTCAGAACCAGACAAGGAAGGAGGAAGTAAATAAAAAAGTGAAGGTCAACACAAGGCCCTTGTCAAAGCCAGGAACGAAGCCAGGAAGATATAAACATAAAGAGTAGGCCAAAGACAAGCAGGCTTTGCAATGATAAAATTGAATCCACTGACTGGTTCTCCAGAGCCCAGGGGCATCTCGGACAGAGACATAGAAGTCATTTGTCATTAAAGTTAAAAGAACAAATATATCTAAAATATATACATATATACACACACACGTATTTGACCTTTTGAAAGGATACAACCTTCTATAAGTTATCAACTCTTTTGTAGTAATTACGTGGTACACACACATATAATTCTATCATTATAACTGTGTTTATTTTCAAACACACATATAAATTAGGCTATCTTACGTAAGCACGGTACTGAAAAAAAATGAACTTTGGTGCACTTGCGTCTGTCTACATATAAATGGAATATTTTGGATAAATAAATACAGTTCTATGTACTGTTTGTGAAAATGCAGCAGTCTCTACATTGGCACTGTTCTGTTTTGTGTCAAGCCATCTGTTGCAATTATCCAAACGTCTATTTTTATTATTCAATTTCCCAATAACATGTGTCTGCTTTCCTTGTCCCATTAACTCTCTATTCTTTTATGTGCTTCCTATAGAATAATCAGCTCTATTCACTACATTCCACCACCAAAGAATATTTTAGGAAAGAAAAGGGTATTTTGGATAAAGGGCAGCTTTAAATAGCTGCTGATGATTATTGTGATCTTTGATATACAACACCTATTTACCCTTAAAAGAAGATTGATCCAGGCAGAATAATCTTTTCCTAAATTTATGTAGTAAGTATAGTATTAAGTATAGTAATAGAAATATCAAGAGTAATTGTATTTACCACTGCATCTAATTTGGTTGAATTATATTGTACAACATAATGCCCCCAAAATTAAAACACAAATGACTAGAAAGACTGTTACTGAAATGTGGAGTTGTTGGTGGCTGTCAAAGACTTATTTTCTGGATAGAACTCACGTCTCTTCTTCCTTGGGAAAGCTGTCTTGGCATATGTAATGGAGTCCCTGCACTGGGTAATGAGCAAGCACATGCACACTTTCCCAGGGGTTTCCTTATTTTCAGAGTAGGAAACATAGCATTGTATTCACATCAGCCAGTCTGCCCACCTAGTAATCCCAGACTCATTTCTAGTTTCAGGAAAAAAAGGTAAGAAATCTCATAACTGGATCTAACCCAAAGTCAAAACTGACTTCTAACCTACTGCTGTATATGGCAATCTTATTTGCTGTTAGAGCCCTATAACCAGAGTGTAGTCTTTGCTCTGACCTATAAAGTATGTCAGAGAAACACTAAGGATCCAATGGCCACTTTAAAATAATTTCATCAAAGAACAAATGTTCCTGAGAATAAATACATCAAGAAAACGTGTTTCTTTGACCTTTTACCTTAGTCAAACACCTTATACATAACCGTATAATGTAACAAAAAACTAGATGTGACATCTACTTCTGGTTCAGATACTAACTGGAACTTTCCCTTAGGGAAGAGATTTAACCTCCATTCATTCAAAATATATTTAATGACCATCCGCTGTATGAATGTATGTTAGGCAGAGTCTTATACCTTCCTGGTCGTTAGTACCTTCAAATGATTAAAAGTTTTGGATTTTACTGTTGTAAAATTCTATATAGTTTTATGACGTTATAAGATCTTGAACAAACGTAGAGTCTGCCTTACGCAGTGATGACAGGTACAGCAAGGTAGGAACACGTTTTGTGTATCCTTTTAACAAAGCATCCACCAAAAATAACATTCTTTAGAGCACAAAGACAACATCTCTTAAGCTAAATGTTACTTTTCTAATAAACAAAAAATAGTTTTATTTTCTGCAGGAGTAAACAATATGGCTTTAGCACTTACTTTTAAAACTCTGTAAGTTTTGTTCAAAGCTTATTGAAAAGATGCCATAATGTTCCTCTTTGAAACAAGCTACCCTCAAGCACAGATCAGGACCTTTTTTCCATCAGTACAGAAATACTTTCACAGGAGAAAACTCCCCTCAAAATAAATTGAAGAATTTACTACTGGGTCATATCAGTACTAAGAAAAGCATAATAAGGATATATAACTAATATCATGGCAGTTTTTCTAGGTGACAAACATATTCCCTCCCAAGACCTGCTTATAACCTATCCCTTCAGTCAATTATCCTGGCTCAGTCACCAAATATGATCTGATGAGCAAAAGAAATCTTTATCCTCATTCCATGACACAATTTTTAAACCATTTTATTAAGGTATAATTGACATTAAAAAGCTGCCCATATTTAATGTATACAACTTACTGAGTTTGAAAATAACCATATACCATAAAACTATCTTGAAACAATTTTGAAAGCAATTGTTTTCTGAATCTTGAACCATCTCCTCATCTTTTATTTTAGAATGGGGTAGCTAAGAAAAAAAGTACAAATACTAGGTAATAAAATATAAATATTTGCTTCAAAAGTACTAATACCTCCCCTACAAATGTATTTTGATGTTGCTTCTTGAATTATTTGCAAAATAAAATGAGAAGTATGGAAATGATGCTCAAGTTAGCAGTAAGTAAATTTCCAAAGCAAAATATCTGATGATGTAAAATTACATGATGTTATAAAAATGGTACCAAGAAGACAGCACCTTCTGGGAAGGAAATGCTCATGGCATTTGCAACAAACACTTTCTACGCCACATGCCAAGATGAATAATCACAAAGTAATAATAAGGTAAACTTATTTTGTTATATGTGATGTATGCATCTTATTGCATACTTATAATTGCATATAAGTTCAAAAAGATATTTTCACATACTCTATCCTAGAGACATTCTTGTCTTCATTTTCATTTTACGATCCATGATCCATCTGAAATTGATTTTGGATTATGATGTGACACAGGAATCTTTTTTTTCCATTTGGACATCCAAATGACCCAACACCATCTTTTGAAAAGATTTTCCTTTGTCACTGCAAAGAGTAAACTTTATCTATAGCCCAGATAAGTGCTGGTTCATTTTTGGACTCTATTTTATCTCAATGATTTGTCTATAGTAGCACTAACACCATACTATATCACTTAGAATAGCTTTATCATGACTATTGTATTTGACAGAATAATTCTTCCAACTTTGCTCTTCAAGACTCTCTTGTTTATTCATGGCCCTTTGCAATTTTAACAATATTTTAAAATCAACATGTCAAATTCTATCAATATCTTTTCTTTAAATACCACTTTACAATATTAAATCTTCCAACCCTTTGTCATGGTATATCCCATCATTGTGTTCTATAACTACTCTGTTTTTATAATTTTCTTTTAGATGTTCTATGTAAGCTTTAGCACATTTATTCTGGCACTTGGCGTGTTTTTATTCTACTACTAACGCTATTTTTAACTTTTTGACCATGATCCTTAAAACTTAAAATACAATTTATGTTCCTATTAATCTAATTTGTGTTCATGACTCATAAATGTTGCATAGTTTTATACTCATACTTTGTCTAATATGTGTACTAAGTAAAAAAGATCATAGCTATGAGCACAAAGACATTTGTTATGAAAGTGTTTTGTTATGTGGGTTAATTGGTCTATGTCTGATTATGATGGAGGAGTGAAATGTTTCTCACAAGACACTCAGGAGCTTTGATCCCCATTACTTGGGACTCAAAAATTAAAAGAATGGGCACAGTAACTCAGAAACTAAAATTCTGATAAATGTAAAGATATGGGTTCCATCACTAATGTCACAAAAGGAAATTTTCCAAAATCCATATCCAGGAAAATTGCCACTTAGTGAAACTGGGCATTTACACAGAGGGGATTCCATGGCTTAGTGCTGGCAGAGTAGTAGTTTTCTTGTCTCACACTTAAGGTGCAGAACTCAAGCTCTGTAGACAATTGGATCTCTCTTTGTTGGTAAACATTCTCAGCAAACTTCCCAGATCCCATTCCTTGCTTTGTCCCACATTCACCTGCTAGTAATGGTGACCAGAGATGAACTTTGAGAGTAGTTCAGGACACAAACTGAGTAGCTGAATCTCTAAATACACACGTACAGCTTCTATATTTCCCATATTGCATGTTCCTCAGGTCATCAGAAATGATGAGGAATTAACTGGGTCAGTATCCACAGTCATATCCACTTGGAACTTCAGCATTCTTGGACTCATCTGTAGAATAGCTCTCAGCTGGAGCTCTAATTCCTTGATTGTGGAAGACAGATCTCCCATCTGGCAAATGGATCTGATATTGTTCTTCTGAGAGAACAAAGAGCAGAGGGGCATAATAAACCCTCTTCATCGAGTTCCTTCTGCAAGTTGTTATGTATCATGTTGATTGACTTGTGAATACTGAACCACCCTTGCATCCCAGGAATAAATCTCACTCGATCAAGGTGAGTGATTTTTTTAATGTGTTGTGAGATTCAATTTGTAAAATTTGGTTGAGGATTTTTACAACTATTTCATCAGAAATATTGGCCTGTAGTTCTCTTTTTTTGTATGATGTTTTTATCCAGTTTCATATCAGGATAATACTTCATAGAACGAATTTGGAAGTTTTTCTTCCTTTTCTATTTTTTGGAAAAGTTTAAGAAGAACAGATATTAACTCTTCTTTAGATGTTTGATAGATGAGCATGGGGTGTTACATGCAACTAATGAATCGTTGAACACTACATCAAAAACTAATGATGTACTATATGTTGGCTAACTGAACATAAAAAAATAAATGTTTGGCAGAACTCGCCTGTGAAGCCATATGATCCTGGACTTTTATTTGTTGGGAGTTTTTTGATTACTGATTCAATTTCATTGCTGATAATCGGTCTGTTAAAATTTTCTTTTTTTTCCTGGTTCAGTTTTGGTAGGTTATATGTTTCTAGGAATTTATCCATTTCCTCTAGGTGTCCAATTTGTTGGCAGATAATTTTTCAAAATATTCTCTTATAATTGTATTTCTGTGGTATTGGTTTTTATTTCTCCTTTCTCATTTGTGATTTTGTTTATTTGAGTTCATTCTCTCTCTCTTTTTTGATGAGTCTGGCTCAAGAGTTATCAATTTTGTTGATGAGAACCAGCTCCTGGTTTCATCGATCTATTCTACTGCTTTTTTAGTTTCTATATCATTTATTTCTGTTCTAATCTTTATTATCTCCTTCCTTCTGCTGGTTTTATGTTTTGTTTGTTCTTTTTCTAGCTCCTTTACATATAAGGTTAGGTTGAGATTTTTCTTGCTTCTTGAGGTAAGCCTGTATTTGCTATAAACTTCCCTCTTGGAACTTTTGCTGCACCCCAAAGATTTTGGACTGCTGTACTTTCATTTTCATTTTTCTCCATGTAATTTTTTATTCCTTCTTTGACAAATCTGGTTAACCCATTTATTGCTTAGTAGCATGTTATTTAACCCCCATGTATTTGTGTTCTTTCCAGATTTTTTTCTTCTGAATGACTTCTAGTTTCATAGCACTGTGGTCAGAAAAGGTACATGGTATGACTTTGATATTTTTGAATTTGTTGAGGCTTCTTTTGTGGGCTAATATGTGATCTATTCTGGAGAATGCTCCATGTGCACTTGAAAAGAAGATATATCCTGCTGTTTTAGGATGGAATGTCCTGAATATATCTATTAAATCCATCTGTTCCAGTGTGTCATTCAAAGCTACTGTTGCCTTGTTTATTTTCTGTTTGAATGATCTGTCCATTGATGTAAGTGGGGTGTTAAAATCCCCTACTATTATTGTATTAATACCGATGAGATCCTTTATGTTTGTTAACTATTTTATGTATTTGGGTGCTCCCATGTTGGATGCATAAATATTTATAATTGTTAGATCTTCTTGTTGGATTGTCCCCTTTATCACTATGTAGTATCTTTCTTTGTCTCTTGTTACTGTCTTTGTTTTAAAGTCTATATTGTCAGGGCGCCTAGGTGGCTCAGTCCATTAAATATCTGACTCTTGGTTTTGGCTCAGATCATGATATCAGGGTCATGATATGAAGTCCCACATCAGGCTCTGCATTATGCGTGGAGCCTGCTTGGGATTCTCTTTCTCCCTCTTCCTCTCCCCCTCCACCAACCCCGCTCTTTCTCCTTCTCTCTCTCTCTCTAAAAAAAAAAAATTAAAATTAATTTTAAAAAATAAAGTCTATTTTGTCAAATATAACTATTGCTACTCCAGCTTTCTTTTGACATCCATTTGCATGGTAAATGTTTCTCCATCCCCTCACTTTCAACCAGCATGTGTATTTAGGTCTGAGACCAGTCTCTCATAGGCAGCATATAGATGGATCTTGTTTTTTTATCCATTCCCTCACCCTATGTCTTTTTTTTTTTTAAGATTTTATTTATTTACTTGAGAGAGAGAGAATGAGAGACAGAGAACACGAGAGGGAAGAGGGTCAGAGGGAGAAGCAGACCCCCCGCCGAGCAGGGAGCCTGATGCGGGACTCGATCCCGGGACTCCAGGATCATGACCTGAGCCGAAGGCAGTCGCTTAACCAACTGAGCCACCCAGGCGCCCCTTTCACCCTATGTCTTTTGATTGGACATTTAGTCCATTTCCATTCAAAGTAATTATTGATAGGTATATATTTATTGCCATTTTGTTACTTGTTTTGTGGTTGTTTTTGTAGTTTTTCCCTGATCCTTTCTTCTCTTGCTGTGTTCTCTCACAGTTTTCTGGCTTTCCTTAGTGATATACTTAGATTTCCTTGTCTTTATTTTTTGCATATCTATAACTGGGTTTTGATTTGTGGTACCATTAGGTTTATATATAACATTTCTGCATACAGCAGGCTATATTAAGTTGATGGTCACTTAAGTCTGAACCCATTCTTTACTCCTCTTCCCACCTTTTTTAGGTTTATGGTATCATACTTCACATCCTTTTTGTGTGTGTGTGTGTGTGTGCTTCTCCTGACTGATTTTTACAAAGATGCTTATTTTTACTGCCTTTGTGCTTCCTACTTTTCTTACTCTCACTTATGGTCTTTACTTTCCACTCAAAGAATCCCCTTTAACATTTCTTATAGAGCCGGTTTGGTGTCACAGACTCCTTTAGCTTCTGTTTCTCAAGCCTGATAGCTTTATGTAGCTTCCCCTTGTATGTAACTGTCTTATTTTCTCTTGGTGCTTTTAAAATTCTCTCTTTATCACTGCTTTTTGACATTTTGATTACTATGTGTGTTGGTGTGGACCTCCTTGAGTTGATTTTGTTGGGTGATCTCTGTACCTCCTAGATCTGGATATCTGTTTCCCCCCCGAGATTAGGGAAATTTTCAGCTATTATTTGTTCAAATACATTTTCTTTCCCTTCCCCTTTTCCCTCTCTTCTTCTTCTGGGATCCCTATAATGTGAATGTTATTATGCTTGATGGTGTTGCTGAGTTCCCTAAGTCTATTCTCATTTTGCATTTTTTTTTCTCTCTCTCTCTCAACGGGCTCAGCTTGATTGATTTCCATTACTCTGTCCTCCAGGTCACTAATTTATTCCTCTGCTTCCTCTAACCTGCTATTTATTCCATCTAGTGTATTTTTTATTTCATTTATTGTGTTCTTCATCTCTGATGAGTTCCTTTTTATCTCCTTTAGGTCTCACTAATGTTCTCCACTCTTTTCTCAAGTCTAGTGAGTACTCATTATGATCATTACTTTAAGCTCCTTATCAGGCATATTATTTATATCCATTTCACCTAGGTCGCTTGCTGTGGTTTTGTCCTATTCTTTCATTTGGGACATATGCCTCTGTCTCATTTTGTCTAACTCTCTGTGTCTGTTTCAGTGTGTTAGCAAAGTCAGCTATGTCTCCTGCTCTTGAAAGTAATGGACTCATGAAGAAAAGGTCCTGTAGTGCCCTGCAGTGCAGTGTCCCCTGCTCACCAGAACCCAGTGCTTCAAGGGTGTCTCCTATGTGTGTTGTGTGTGCCCTGCTGTTTTGTCCTGGCTGCTTTTTCCTTTCAGCCCAATAGTCTACAGTGGCTCTCTTTGCCTGTTGTGGGTGCTGTTTGGTCCCTGTGAGGTGCACAGTTTTAACAATGTGCTCACTGGTGTACTTGTGAAATGAAACCTGCCCCTGCTTCTAGGACCAGGCCAACCTGAGCAGATGCACAAAGCATGCATGGGCAGGGCATGCAATTTTACAAGGTGTGTGTTGGATTTCTCCAGGGCCCTGCTGCCACTGCCTTTGCCCCCAGAACTGAAGCCCCACAAAACTGGCAGGTCAGGAGATGCAGTATTGGCAAGGTTTGCACCAGTGAGGGAGGAGACCCAAAGTGCCAGGATTGAGGCAAGTGTGACAAAAAAGGGTGGATCTGCCAAAGTGCAGGGGGCAGGGCTAGGTGTAAGGAAGTTAGGTAGTGAATGTTTGCACTGTGCTGGTTCCCACATTTGGCCATGTGTTTATACCGGTGAGCCAGGGAGGGAGATGGTGCCTGCCAGCTCCTTTGTTCCTGGGGGAGTCTCCCTGTAAACCCTAACCTGCAGAAGACACTCTGAGATGAGCAAGTAACTTTCCCTCCCATATACCCCAAGCATTTCTCAAGCTGCCATTTTTATGCTGTATCTCCACGGGCTGTTTGTTTGTTGGCTCTTTAAGTGTAGAGACTCAGCTTCCTATCACCCTCCCAGCTCTCCCAGAACTGAGCTCACTGATTTTTAAAAGTCCAGGTTTTAAGTCCCACTGATTGTAAGAACTGATGAAATTCAGCCCCTCTTGCTTTCAAAGACAAATGTTAGGCTCCCCAGTATGATAGTCTGTTTCTCCCCCTTCTCTGTGCCCGGGGGTCTCTCCCTCCTATAGATGGCCCAAGGGTCTGTTTAGGCACCCCCTGGGTCTCTGACCTTCCTATCCTCTTCAGTGTGGCCTCTTTTCTACCTTTAGTTGTGGAGTTTGTTCTGCCAGTCTTTAGGTCATTTTCTGGGTATTTACACTGACATGAGTGTTATCTGGTTGTGTCCATGGGACAAGGTGAACTTAGGGTCCTCACTCCACCATCTTCCCCCAGGGGACTTTTTTACTACTTGCTTCTTTTAAGTGCTCACTATGGCAACTGTCTGTCCTCCACTAGATGTACAGATGTATGGATATCTTTCTTCAATCTTGATTCTGTTCCATTGTTTTAAATGTCTGTCTTTATGCCAGTACCACAATGTCAATTATCATAATTTTGCTGTAAATTTTGCAATCGGGAAATGTAAGTCCACTGATTTTTTTTTTTTAAGACTGTTTAAGCTATCAGGGTCCCTTGCATTTCCAAATGAATTATAGGATCTGCTTGTCAGTTTCTGCAAAAAAACACAGCTAGGATTCTGAAAGGCACTGTGTTGAATCTGTAGATCAGTTTGGACAGTATTATCATATTAATAATATTAAGTCTCTGAGCCATGAACACGGAATATCTTTCCATTTATTTAGGTCTTTAATTTCTTTCACCAATGCTTTGTACTTTTTAGTGTACAAGACTTCTTGTATTTCATTTTTAAAATTTATTCCTGAGTATTTACTCTTTTTGATACTACTGCAGATGGGAATTTTTCTTAATTTCCAGTTCAAATTATTGTTAGTGCATAGAAATACAGTTAGTTGTTTATTGGTGTTATATCCTATAAACTTCATGAATTTATAACTAGATTCTATGTAATTTTATCTCTAATGCTCACAACAGTGATACCCGAAGGGTGTTATTATGCCATTTTTTATAGATGTTGCTAAGAATAGGAAAGAAGAATTCTGAGACTAAGAGAAATTAAGAATGAATTTTGACAAACAAAAGTAGTAAGTTGTAAAGACTATAAACAAATCCTCTAATACCATCTACTTTCTAATATGCCACATGCCCTCCAATGATCCTGGCTCTCCTTAACCTTAGTGATTTATTCTTAACATTACCTTATGAGCAAATAATAATTTTGCCTATCTGTGCACCTCAAGTATGCCTTATCTGTTTCACTGTGTAAATCTGCAAAATAATAACCATTTGTACTTTCTAAAATGACTTCATCCTTAGTAAAATGTCCTGTGAGATTCATTATTCAAGAGTAGAAACTATCAGCTATGTCATAAGAAAGACATTTTTTCTTTTTACAATTATTTAAGTCTCTTTGAAAAGCTAAATTTACATTATGCTTGAAAATGAGGAAAAAGGAGGGAAGAAATTATTTAAAATGTTCACAGTATTTTTAATGTTACTGATTTCATTTGCTCCAGATTAAACAGAATTCTGAATAACAGGAAGCTTGTAGAACTGTGGGAGTGTGGCATGCCAGAAACACCAAAAATTAATGAAAGGCCAAATGATAATCTTGATAGGAATTAAATAAAACTTTTGTTTTTCCAGTTTTTATTTCAGGCAACTGGTTGTCTCAGACTTCAAAGTCCAGATAGTAATGTAGACTCAATATAGTGAAATCAGATTTCAAGTAATATTTTATTTCATTGGGTTTCAACAGCTCTTTAAAATAACCCCTTTTATCTGGAATCCATGTGGGAAAGATGGTGTGCCCCTACTCCCAATAACAAACAAATCCCTTGGCTATATCCACCTCTATGTTGTATACTGCCTGAACTCCCCTGGAAAAGGAAATGTGCTGCATTACAATTTCAAAAACAGCCAGAGATTGAAAATTAATGCACCACAGAGCACGGTGTTTTGGCCTTTTGTCTAAAGGGCAAATGCAGACAAATCAGAGTCTAGAGCTGTGTGCCATATACAGGGATTTGTTTCCTGCACAAAACTCCAAAGAAAACAGTGCATTCAAATGGTAATGAAGAGAGGGCCTGGGTGCAGATAATGGTATATTAAACTTGGATGAGCTAATTGTGCATTTTCATGTGAATCAGCCTCCTGCTAGGACTCATTAGGAATGCACATTAAAGATATAGACAAGTGTGCCGCCTTTTAATCAAGTGTCTTATTTCTAACAACACTATTAGTATTGTGAGCATTCTGGTAAGTGGAATTTTTGACTGAAATTTAATTGTGCAGCCTGGAAATCTGATTCCATTTTGAAGCTGTAAAAATATCTTCATGTAAGGGCAGAATGGGGAGAAGTGCGGGGGGAGGGGGCAGTAAAGAGAGTGGACCAGAATAGGAATTGATCGATTACTTTCTTTTCTCTTAAAAACTAAATATGCTAGCCTGTTGAGCTGAATTCTTTACTTGGAATCCATACACATTCCCACAAAATATCAGTCTACAGATGGTGCTGAGGAAATGACAGCCGAGATCATACCAGCAACGCTTAGGAAAAGTTGAGAAGCATTTCTGCAAGAGGGTGAGAGAACACATAGGGAGCCTCAGATGGAGAGATGTTACGTATGAGGCAATCTGCATGTAGAAGAGCGGAAAAACACTCATATGATTATGATTAGACATGTAGCAGTAAAGTAAAACATGATTTAGCTTACTAAGAAACTGAAATTCAAATGGGTCAGCCTTGAAATTCTAAAATTCCTTGCAGAACAATATCCACTTTTTTTCAATTCTTATTACACCACACTTGTAAGAGGCAAACACTTGAAATCTGGTTGCATTTAATTCCAAAGCGTGTTAAAGGGAGATATATAAAGAAAAAAGACCACCATAAAAGACTTCTTTAGCTTACAAAGATATGTCTAAACACTGAAGTCATTTCTGCAGGATTCTGGGATAATGGCATGCTTGTCACATATCACTACTCTACGTTCATTACCAATATCCTCTATAGAGAAGGTGATAGACCCAGACAAGCATGTTGTTGGTGTACCACGAGGGTCCAAGGACACAAGTCCTGTTGAGATTTCTAGGGAAGGAAATCAAGGCATGGCTTCCTTCTCCAAGGGATCTGAAGTAAAAGACAAGGTTTGTCTCTCTTCAGTCTGAGGGGAGCTGTTCATGAGTGGTCTCAAGTGACTGGGTCTCTGGATGATAGGCAGCACATGTCCATTTACTTCTAGTGATCATTAGAACAGCTACTTAACTGTGTAAACCTTTGTGAGCTCTGGTGGAAGCAGCGCCTAGGGCCAGGGCTTTCATCTGGGACATGGTAACCAGCCCCTTAGAAAAAGAAAGCAGAGTGGGATCCTCCCCAAACCATAACACAATGGTTAGAGTCTACAATTTCATTTACTCAGAGCCACAAGAGAACTGCCATGCCTTCCATCACCTGCGAATTGGCAACAGAAGAGAATATAACCTGTCAAGGTATACAATTAAAGGGATATTGAACCATGAATAGGTTTAGGAATGCATAGATAATCTTTTGTCATATGACTTTAAAAAAGGGAGAAAGTGAAGATATATAAATTCAGATTTATGGAAAATAAAGCATCAGAAGGAATTTAAGATATAAAAGCAACTATGAGACACCAACTGAAATCTTGAGGAAAACTATGAAATTTGATCCAAGAGATAAATAATCTTGATGACACATAATCACAGAATGGACAATTAACTAAACAGCTACCTTTAAGATGACTTCACTCCAGATTGTTTTATAGCTGATTCTACCTAATTTTAAATATTTTACCATTTCTTTCTAAGGTCGTAGGAAAATATGGAAAGAATTTCAATTTGTCATATAAAGCTAACATTTTTTTTTGCTAATGGTATTAAAGAAAATTTAGCCCTGATCTCACTCAAAGTATAAAAATAAATTTCACAGTAAAAAGTATGAGAATTGTTCTGGAGAAAAATTTTATAACATGTTTTATTAGTCAGGATTCTCCAGAAAAATAGAACCAGTAGGCTATACAGTGATATATATAAGAGATTTATTATAGGAATCTGTTCAGGCAGTTACGGAGGCCAAGATGTCCCACAATCTGCAGGCTGGAAAACCAGGAAAGTTGGTGGTATAAATCAGTCTGGGTCCAAAGGCCTGAGAATCAGGGGGCTGATGGTGTAAGTCCTGGTCTGAGTCTAAATGCCCAAGAGAGTCCAAGGGCAGAAGAAGATGGATGTCTCAGTTCAAGCACAGAAAGTAGTTGCCCTTCCTCTGCCTTTTTGTTCTATTCAGGCCCTCAACAGATTGGATGATGGCCACCTGCAACCTTCTTTACTCCACCTACCAGTTCAAATGTTAATGTATTCTGGAGACACCCTCACAGACACACCCAGAAATAATACTGTACCAGTGTCTGGATATCCTTTAGCCTTGTCAAGTTGACACATAAAATTAACCACCACACATACTGAGGGGATCTTCTTAAGCTAACCCTATTTCATGACATAAAATAATCATTTGCCAAAACTTCTAAAACAAATGTAAAAGATAATCAACAGACTGGGAAAAGTATTTAGAATGAATATGACCAACAAAAAGATATAGTATTTTTTTAAAGATTTTATTTATTTATTTTAGAGAGGGGGAAGGGACAGAGAGAGACGGAGAGAGAGAATCTCAAGGAGACTCCCCGCTGATCTGGGCGCCCCACACGGGGCTCGATCCCACAACCCTGAGATCATGACATGAGCCGAAATCAGGAGTCAGATGCCTAACTGACTGAGCCATCCAGGCGCCCGAAAAAGATAGTATTTTTAATATGTACAGAGTTTTCTAATTAATAAGAGTAAGCAAAAAAAAGCAATAGAAAATTTAGTGAAGGATATTAGCAGACAAGCCACAAAGGACATATAATGGTCATTAAACACAAAAAGATTTTCAGCATCACTAGACATCCAAATTATGCATCATGAATGAGATATACTTTTTCACTCATCAGATTAGCCGAAGTTTAAAAACTTTATGGTATCCTGTGAATTTGAGGAGAATATCACATCTCCATTATTTTTCAAGTATGAATTGCAAAACTTTTTTGCAAAATCATCAAATAATCTCTATAAATTTAAAAGGCACCTATTATTTAAACAAGTTGTCATAGACTTTGGAAGTCAAGTCTCTGCCTCTACCTCTCTCTCTCTGTTTCTCATGAATAAATTCTTTTTTAAAAAGTCTAAAAAGAATGAAAGATGGAAAAAGAAAAGAATATATGTGAGCACAGAGAAAAATACATACGCATATTCCCCAAATTATTAAAAGGCTGAGGGGTGAGGGAATACTGAAAAGGTGATATTAAATTTATTTTTAAACACTTCTACTTTTATCTCTAAATATTTCTAACTATAAATTTGTACTTTCTTTGTAGTAAAAAAAAATATTATATATATAAACCTAAACATAAATATATCTTGTATAAGTCATATTTATCCCTATAACAAATATATTGTATATGCCATGCATATTATACATAAATTATGTGCTAAATCTCTATCACTAGTTCATTAGTTTATAGGTCTTAATCACAGAAATATCCAGTCACAAAAAACTTGTAATTAAATGTTCCTTGGACTCAACTCAAGATTTGGGAAGTATGAAGACGCCTTGATGCATCCTTTCTTGAGTGCTGACAAGGCAACTTTCCACTCTGTCCCATGCAAGATGAGACTTACCTGAACTGCCTCTTATAGCAATCTCTTGATCTTGATTTAAAAGTTTCCCCAAAATTACACTATCCAAGGGGGGATCATATTGGTTATTTCCACAACCCAAAGTTCAACCATTTTAAAAGGACAAACATAGAGTTTAAATAATGCAATTTACCCAGAATAATACAGTTAATAATAAGGCATGTGCTTGCAATTTATATAAAGGAGTGTAGAACAGTAAAGGAACCAGGATTTATGGTCAGACGTGAACTAAGGTGACAGCACCTCTGTCAAGTGCCAAACTTAGAGAATAACAATAATTGCCTTGCTGGTTGCACAAATACTTCACATTGTTGGTTACATGTATGCATTAGGGAAAAAATGTAAGTAAAATCCCTAGTCCAGGATTTTGTAGTTGTTCACGGACTCAATACATGGTGGTTACTATTATTATTATTATTAGGGCAGTGACTATACATGAACAGGGTGATGTCTAATGATGTCACCTCATCTAGGTAAAAACTGATTATATTTTACTTCAGTTTTATGGTATTTTTATTAAATATATAGAGAAATGTTGGGCAGAAGGATTAGACATGTCCTATGATGGCTCTGGAGGGTAGAATTAGGAATATTGCTGACAGTTACCAATCTGATTCTAACTCAGTAAAAAGAAAACTTGGATTCACCTAAGGATGTAATGAGTGATTCGAGAACTCAAGGGTTTTCTTTAATGGAAGGCACAGAACCAGATGACGTAACCGCAAATGCCTTTCTCTTCCTGAGATTCTGATTCTATGTTTGACACTCTGCCAGCATCTAGTCAGGGAGGCAGCTGAGACAGAGGGTAGCACAGAGGCAAGAGAGGTTTAAGACAATGCTCCTAAATCAAAAGATTATAGTCTCAGAGAAAATGTGAACAACAATTAAATATAGTTGGCTATTAGTTACCATATATTGAATAACAGTTTTCCTGTGTTTGGATCTCATTAAATCCCATAGCCCCATTTGAAACTTCATCTTTTACAGACTTGTTTACACTTTCTTCAGCACTTTTATCACTTTCAATGGGATTTAGGAAAAGCAGCTCAACCATTTGTTTGTCCAAATCCCTCTATGTTAGTCTAGACATTTATGGACATTCATTTCATAACACAACCATAAAAACTAAAATTATGGTTTATTTCCCATCTCAAGAAATAAATTTACCGACACTTTTTTTTTGTCTTTTGTTGGTTCTTCCCAGAAGACACTTGTGTTTTAATAGAAAATACGAACAGCAAGAATGAGATTGGAATGCTCATCGTTCTTCATGAGTTTCATTATCATAAAGCTTGTTCATGCTATGTCCTCTCAGTAAAGACAAGTCAAGGCTATCATCTTTACTTAACTCACAGTTTCAGAACAGAGTATCATGAGACTCAAGTAAGTAGATGCTAAGAAATGGGAAATCAGATTAATCCTAATAACTTGCTAACTTAGAAGTTCTCTATGTGGGGGCACCTGGGTAGCTCAGTCATTAAGCATCTGCCTTCGGCTCAGGTCATGATCCCAGGGTCCTGGGATCGAGCCCCACAATGGGCTCCCTGCTCGGCGGGAAGCCTGCTTCTCTCTCTCCCACTCCCCCTGCTTGTGTTCCCTCTCTCACTGTGTCTCTCTCTGTCAAATAAATAAATAAAATCTTTAAAAAATAAAAATAAAAAAGAAGTTCTCTATGTGGGGGCACCTGTTCAGCGTCTGACTCTTGATTTCAGCTCAGGTCATGATCTCAGGATTGTGAGATCGAGCCCTGTGTCAGGCTCCACGGTGGGCCTGCTTAGATTCTCTCTCTCCCTCTCCCCTCTTTCCTCCTCTCTCCCTCTCATAAATAAATAAATAAATAAATAGATAGATAGATAGATAGATAAATAAATAAATGTTCTCTGTGTGAAGTAGCAAACTGAATGGGACATGGATACAGTATAATCAATAAACTAGAAGAGAATTAGGATTCCTAATTAAAGGAAGCAAGTATACTAATTATGCTTTACCATCAAAATTGCTCCTTAACTTCTCTGAAGTCAGAATAAGTCTCAATTTCAAAACTGAGAAACCAAAAAACTCCTTATTGAGACTTTTATCTTGGTACTAAATTTTATTGGAAATGTTCATACAGGATCTAAAAGTATTGGAGAACAAGTAACACTCCTGACAATATCTTCAATAGCAGATTTATAATAACCATTTAAATTTTTTAAAATTATGTTTCTTCATTTTAGCTTCTATTCATTTATTTTTATGTAATTTGAGTTTCAACAGTTTTGTTCCTCTGTCAACTTGAGAAAATTCACTCAGACATGCCTCAGTAGAGCCCATTTTTCAACAATAGAACACAGAGTAGATAAAATGCAGTGATTGTGCAGGTATAATGTACAAGGAGGGAAAATCCATTTGTATTTGTGTTTATAACCTTACGTAAGAATCATCACACTTTTTGCAAAAGTATTCTTTAGTAAGGATCAGAATGGAAGAATAAAGCAGTGGCTTTTAATGATCATTGGTCTCAAGGTTATAGTTTAGAGTGAATCTCATACAACCCTACCATCACTAAAATAAAGATCCCATGATCAGGAAGAGGAGATAGGGGATTGCCATCATAATTTGAGCTCTGATTTAGAATATCCACTAATCTCTCACTAATGATAAAACAAATTCCAAACTCACCATATGCAAAAAAGCCTCGTCCTATCATGCCCATATCCACTCCTCCAAATACATACACCTTGCTGTGGCAGACTTTATGTCACTGTTACATGCAACAGGAAACTTCCCTTCATAGCACTTATCTCTCTTAAGAACTTACATGGATTTGTGCTTATTTACTCAATGTCTGACTCACCAACAGGTAGTAATGGCTAGGTCTATTTTTTGCCCATCATAGTAGCCACAATACCTGATTTCTAATAGGTACTTATTCTATTTGCAACAAATGAGTGAATTAATAAATCTTGTGTTTCCGTCACCTTCTTTTGATTACCATTTTCATACCAGTTAGTGTTCTCCACTCCTCACATATCCACTGTGCATCTCTTTGGGTGAAATCTTACCTAATCTTTAAGATTACTCACAAACACACCAGGGAGAGTTCTTTGAGTTTCCTGCGTATTGTTGCACTTACTACATTTAACTTACCATTACTGATAGTTTTGCATTTTTTTGAACCTCTGAGTTCCTTGAAAGCTGAACTTCGGTCCACAAAAAAAAGCATCATGTCTTTTGCAGAGCAGATGCCAGGTTCAGAGGGCAAACCATCATGCTGCTGAAGGAAAAGATCTAATAAGCAAAGCTGTAGAACCCGGGAAAAAATGTAAGAGAAAGTACAAGTGTCCTCTGATCCTCTGATACAAAGTGTCAGCTTACCACCACTGCCTGACGTAAAGAATGAGTCCTCATAATGAGCAGCAGCGTGGCAAGGAATTAAACATCAGGAGAAAATATCCAAAAGTTATTATTCACTCTTTCTTTGCATATTTGTGTTCTTAAATTAAAATACCAGCATCACACACGTGTGCGCACATATTGTGGGTGCGTGCACGCACACACACACACATTCTAAGCTATAGAAATACATCCTATATTTAATCACTATCTATTCCCAGAAAGGTGATCAGCATAAGCGCATAATCGACAAGACCGCGAGAAGCTTCCTTTCAAGATTTAATAGCAACACTGTCCTTCAAAATCAGGATGTTCTCTTTGACTCTGGTTGAGACTCACTTTCTTGAGCAGGTTGTCTTTCCCTTTATTATTCAAATATTGCAATCTTCTGAGCAACTGTTTACTATTATTATATGATCATATTGTTCTGAAAATGTCTACGTATACCCTTGCTCTAAATGTATATGTTTGTGCATGTATGTGTACATAGGTGTACACATGGGTATGTGTATTTATGCATTTATGCATACATGTATATACATAATACAAATGTGTATATCTGTATGTACTTCTGAATCTAGAGTCAATTTTCATTTCCTATATCCTATTGCTAACTTTCATGAAGTTCATTGTAATGCACATCTCATGTCTGCAAAGCTGAGTGTGATACTATTTTGTTATATTAATGTCTTCCTGGCACATTCTCATTTATGGTATTTAATATACTATTGTTGCAATGTGCTAAATGGCCCCATGACGGTTATTTTTTAAAAGGTGAATATGAATTTTTAAGCACTTAAAGAATTATAGTGTAAATTAATCACTAAAAGTATATAACAGTCAATGTTTTGTTGTGAAATTTTGCTGTTGGCTTAGAGGTTGTTTACTACCCATATTTAGAAAAGTGTCTATTATTTGAAAGCAATACAATTAACAGTTGTTCGCTTTTGAGCCTGAGCCTAATAGAAATTAAAATATTCAGGAAAATGTGAAAAGTATGTTTTAAGAGGTCATTATGAAAATAAATTCTGTTCACACAGATTATTCCAGTTGCGAGTTGGCGTTCAGTCTTCAGTTTGCCAAGAGTAGCATGTCTACCCCCAAAACTGGTAAGCTGGAGGTTGCCATGCAATTTCTGCCACACAAGTTCTTTTCATGTCAAGCTACAACAAATGTCAATAAATAAGATATAGACTTATAGGCACATAGGTCTGTGTGATCATATTTTGACATTACAGCAGTTAACACTGGAATAATTAAAAATATATGCCTTAAGTCTTAAAAATTATTATTAATGAACAAACCAAAACAACCATATAACATATTAAACACAGGAAATATTAAAACAGAATTACACAGAGTTTTGTAAAATTAAAAAGCAGAATAAGTGATATATCACAGTAAATGGAAATGGGATAAAGTCCTTATTAACCCTCTGAAAAGTAGGTAACATAGCATTACTCTGCCCATCCAACAGCATAATATTTAGGTCTCTGTTGATGAAAACACCTTAAAGTTGTATCTAGAGTGACTCACATTAACCCCAATAGAACAATAAACCCTTTGTGTACAGGGAAACTGTATTTTACCAGAAAATGGGTAAATTTTCAAGATATTCTCTATATGAAGGTCCCAAGACTACAAGTACAGACCATCTAGTTTTAAAATGCAGCTCAGAAACCAAGAAGCTACGTGAAGAAAGCATGTAATGTAACAGTACCTGTGGTTTGCAATATTACCAAAGTCCCAGCTCCTGAGAAAGCTGGAAAACTAGGAAACAGATGATAGAAACAAGTCAGAAACAAGAAATATTCTTCTTACAAAGAGAAAGAAGCAATGTGGCTCAAAATACTAAATTGAACCAGCTAAATGACTTGGAAAGATGTGTTAACTCTCCAATCTTCAGTCGTTTCACTGTAAATATAATAAAAACCATTTTTCATATATTAAAAACTATTTTTATTACCGTCTCAACTTTCATCTCTTTAAAATGTTAGATTCTATAAGCCAGTTGGCACGTAAGACACACACGGACAAACACACATGTACACACAGAGGCATAATAACAAGTGATGTTGCTTACTTAGTGTTTTGTTCTGACTAAAACATTCTTTAAAAATCCATATATATATATGGAAAATGGGACTAAGAGTGCAGAACCCATAAAGCTATTGTGCAGTCCAATGGGACGACCATATAAGACCCGGCATTATACAATGCACACTTAGTCATTGTGCCCTCAGTAACAGTGGTCATTATTATCACCGTTGGCTCCAAATGCCATGGACATCCACGGGAAATGTGGAGGGTAAGCCGTGAGCTGTGCAAAAGAACAACAGGATGTTGCATTGGTACGTCTAACGTACGCAGACGCAAGTGAGCTGCTCAGAGCAAGTGTTGGCAATCCACTCTGCTCCTCTCAGTGAGCATATGCCACAGTGTGAGTGTGACCCCAGCCACAGAATCTGCTGTTTCCTCAGTCAACCATCTGCCTCCAATGCTGTGAACATCTCAGCTCACTAAACATGATTCTAGGGTTAAATATACGTATTTCTCACATAGCATGATGCCAAAACACAAGCCAAAATTTCACCTGACACTCAACTAAAGAAACGATGATTGAATTGATGTTCCAGGAAAAGCTGTCTGACTTTGTTGGTTACTGAGGTTATTCCTGTCGATATACTGTACATCATGAGTGATTTTGTGGGAACCTTCAAGGGGATGTTTTACTATGTTCCAGTTCCACCTTACGAGAAAAGTTGAGAAGCCACCTCTGTGTAGGATATAGCTGCACTTTATAAATAGGAGAAAGAAAAACACCCCCAGAGAAGAGACAAGAAATATTTTTAATGTTCCCCCTAAATCTAAGGTTTGCAACAACTCAAATCTAGTCCAGAAACATAAACACTGAAGATGGTTTCATCAGAGTGAGCCAGATGAAAGCTTACCTTTGCTACAACACAGTTTAAGAGTCTGGAGCAAAGGTGTTGCAGGCATCAGAAGCAAATTTGCTCCTAAGCAGAAGCATAGAGGGGTCCTGGGAAATGCAAACAGCATCAACCCCTTGACTGGAGACAGAGCTCAAGTCTCAGAAGGCAGAAAAACCCCAGGAGGCAGAAGTAATTATTTTGTAGACAAATGCTTTGAGGTTGAGGGAGGGGGGTGGGGGAGGCGGGCGGGGGATATGCACATGTACACATGTACCAGCTCATAAGAAAGAGAGCAATGGAAGTAGGGGGTAGTAGAGAGACTTGAAAAAAGTATTAGAAGCTGCTGCCTGATGATATAGCACTGAGCATTTCAGTGTGGGCTATGTGGTCTCCTGGTGCAGGAAAGGAAATCTTACACACCTCTTTGGCTAGGCTCTCCATGCACTGGTCTTGGTTAGGGGTCACTTGGAGAATTGTAGCAGACATTTAGGGTTCATCAGTGTTGTGACTATAAACATTTGTTATGGAGAGCCCTGGGATATCAGATGGTAAGCTGCATGGTTTAACCAAAGGCCACCAAGGAATTGAAATAGAGAAGTTTATGACTCACAGGCCCTGGAGAAAGTACACAGCATGCCTCCAGGGGCCACAACAGGGAGAGGTCAACTCAGGATGCAGCAGAGAGCGCTGTGGGACCCAAGGCACATGCCTTCATTCGGGTCCATAAGTGGAGCGTTTGGGGGTTCCTGGGCTTAGGCCAGATTGGTCAAATCAAACCAAAAAGAGCAGGGTTTTGGTAAACTTCTCAGGGGTCTTACCTAGGGGTTCACAAGAGGAAGGCCCTGGGAGGTGTGGGAGAAGGGTGCTGGGGGAGTCATATCAGGAATTTACATTTATTTGTGACTCTACAGGCTGTGATCTAGGGCATGTGCTGGGGGGAGGGGCTAGTCAGGCCACTGCAAGCCACCTAGCCACAAAAAATGGATGCTGAAGCAGCAATATCATGGAGTAGTTTAGCTAATCTCTCAATAATCAACGAAGACTAACATGCCAAGAATTTAAAAAGTAAGAAACCAAATTACTACAATCCTTCTTCCCCAGTCACCTAGTTTAAAACTCAGGTTCTCTCAGTGATATCAGTGCACGATGTCCAACACAACTTTCTAGCCAGACAGTCATGAGAAAGAGTGACCATGCTCCGCTCCCTGGATGCCTAAGACACTCTGCACTGGTCATGACGACTGCCAGCCCAATCTCCTTCTAGAATATTCCTCTGCCTGATAGTTGCTATTGCTCTACTGGGGGTGGGGTGGGAGAAGGTGGGTGTCAAGCCCTATGACTGATGCTCTATTTACAGGCACTCACCGTGCAGGTAAAGAACTTGGCACAGAGGTAGAGATTTCTGATAGGCGTCCATTGATCCTCCCTAAACAAAGGCTTCAGGCTTAAAGCAAGAGAGAGTGAGTTACAAAATCAATTTGGTGAAACCGGCTGCATCTTCATGAAAAGGGCTAACTGTGTATTGTGGATGTGACTTTTTGTCACCTTCAGTTTTTGTAAATACATAGGTAGTGAAACACCGCCAGTAGCCCTAATATTCCATTAAAGGGGCAGCAATTACGTCAAAACAAAAATATATTGTCTATGCTCAACTAATATTGTTTACTTGCTATCTGTTGCTGCCAAAAAGATGCAGCAGAAAATACTCAATAGGACAGAGAATTGCTAAGCAGCTGGCTAATCACGGACTATGCAGTTATTATATTTTCATTCTGGCTCTGAAAAAGGAAACACTTAAAATGAATGAAATATGCATCGGCGCCTCTAGCAATGAAATTAAGCCACCTTATTAACTGTGCAATTTTTACAAAGGTTTCAAGAAACACTCATTAGGCCTTTTGTTTGAATTGAATTTCATCTCTTGCTTCATCTTAATTCCTAGACTATAAAGCAACTCTTAAACACCTTGGTTTTTACTGAGAGATGGTAAATAAAATACCTGGATATTTTGGAAATAGAATAATTTTTTAAAGGTCAATATTAGCTGTTTCTTATTGTATTTAGCCTATTTCTTACAACGATTACCTTATTGTTACTATTATTATTCACTATTTTCATCACTACACTCAAACCATTATGCTAGGCACTTATACAATGTATTATTAATACTTTAAAAAATCAGGCAAGACAGAAATTACCATTGTCACATACCAGGTAAGGAAGAGCTTCAGAGTACAATTAACTTTCTGAAGCTCTCACTCCTAATAAGTCCCAAAGCCTCTATTAAATATCATATTGGAACAATTCCAAAATCTACAAACACCTATCCCATCAGTTATGTTTCCATATAAAAACTTGTCAAGGATCAATGAGAAAAATACATAATTTATATGTTACTATTATATCAGTCAATCTAATAATACTAATGTAATGAGATAGTTTCATTAAATGTTATTGTTACCCATAAAAGTTTTATAAATATTAATCTCAAATTATTAAAGTCTCTAAATACTTAATATTAAATGCCCACACATTATTATTGCTTCTTCATCTTTAGGAAATCATCCAAGGAAATAGTAGTAAAATGAGAACATTATTGGAAGTTTTTTTATCACCAGGTTTTTAATCACTCTGAAATGATATTTGGCATTTTCAGATAGGAGAATGGTGCTGTATATTCAATTGAAGAGCTTATGACTAAGGATTAACAGTAAAGTCACAGCGAGAGAAGCAGCTCCCTAGAAATTGTGTTTGATCTCGGGAATTTTTCTACCTCCCTCCCGCATCCTACAACCTACCAGGCAAAACCAGAAGGAAAAATAAAACAGGTATAAAACAGCTACCTATACAATTAAATTAAAACCAAAACTCCTACTCTGAATAATATTAGTCTACTTCACATTATACACATCTTGATAAAAAATCTTCCAAACCACCAGACATTATCTGTACCTGTAAACACAGAGTCTACAAGCAGAACAACAGGTCAAACCAAGGCTACTTCATTGCTCTACCACTAAATTGGTTGAATTCTGGTCAGCTAACAGGTTGACAATATCTTTACTGTGGATGTTATCACCTGCTCAAATAATCCTTTTGCCTGAAAGTCTCAAACCAGCATAATCCAATACAGCTACTTATAAAGCTCATACCAATTATAAAAATATTGAACATACAGTCCCTTCTAAAAAGTCTGGAGTGAATTAAATATACAATGTGAACCACGTTCTTAGCTCACATTTATTTGGGGTCAATATTATCATTTACATACTTTGAAACTGGAAAAGCCCCTTCCATGATGTTTACTTTTCACAATTTAAAATAGGATAACAGATGGGATGCCTGAGTGGCTCAGCTGGTTAACTGTCTCCTTTGGCTCAGGTCATGATCCCAGAGTCCTGGGATCGAGTACCACATCAGGCTCCCTGCTCAGCGGGGAGCCTGCTTCTCCCTCTGTCTGCCGTGCCCCCTGCTTGTACACTCTCTCTCTCTCTCTGACAAATAAGTAAATAAAATCTTTTACAAAATAAATAAATAAAATAGTATGACAGAAGAACTTCTGGACATAATTTCAAAGGCTATTTCCAACAGCAATGAATCACTTGTAATTAAAAAATAACAGAAATCTGGTACATATTCCTTCAGACCTGGGTATTGAAAACTCACAGACACAAGCTAATAAACATAGGACCAGAGTTTGGAAGAAAGGAAAGTACAGGTTCTAGAGAATGTGCATGACAGAATTCACCCCATTCGGGCACTCATGACTTACTGGAAAAGAAGCAATAACAGGTCAATCACCCAGGTAATGGGAGATCAGAAATCATCAGGGGGTGAAGGAAGACATTCCGGACTAGGACCCAGAAGATTTTTTATTAGTCTTGGCCTCGACACAAATTATTTTTGTGATCTTAGGCAAGTTGTTATCCTTCTTTGGGCTTCTATTTTCTCATCTCTAAAGGGATATTCAGGAAAAGGCAGACTGATGAATTTAGGGTTCCTTCAAGTTCAAGTTCTGAAATTCCCAAATGACAGATTTGCAGAACAGGTTATTTTCATGAAGAAAATATGTTTCATGTATCTCTCCTTCAGCCATAGTTTCAGCGGCCTGGGTGCAAAGCATGGAGAAACATTGCAGCACTGCTCATTACAGTTTGCTGGTACAGTTTCCTGGTTCAGACCCTTCCTTCTTAACAAAGAAACCAAGGTGGAGCTGATGTTATTTCTACATATTTGTGGACTGGTTTACTCAAAATGAAGATGGAGGTATTATACAAGGTTACACGGGCACAGCCCCTACACAGTTGTCCAGCTGATAACCTGTCTAGCTGTGGTCAGTTGTCCTGGGCTGGCTGTGACTGGAACATGCAGTATACTTGTTCAGATTGGATGTGGGGTAAAGTTCATGCAATAAAAACCTACTACACAAGAAGAACAAGTAGAAAGAAAGGCATCAGGTAGAATCCCTGTGCAGTTAGCTATAATCCTAATGGGAGATTTATTTAATTGATGACTATTAACTCTCTTTTTTGGAAATCTATAAATGACCATGTCTTTAAGAGAAAGATTAAAATTATAACTCTTTATGTGCATTTCTGCCCCAAATGCTTTTAAGGCTAATCAAACACCTAAAGAGAAAATTAAGGGTTGGTATCTAATAGAAACATTTAGTATATTTCAAAATCAAATGCATAAATAGTTCTGCTTATTCACATCCAAGATGAAAGGCAGCTAAATCTGAGGGTTACCCCTCAATAGTAGTGAAAATAATACATTGTAAAAAGAAGAGTTCTCCATGTTCCAAATCAAATAGAAATTCTTCACAATGCATTTTAAATATCTACACCTGCATATGCATATGAGTGTATGAATACTGTATGTGACTTTCTGCAGTTGAGCATGGGTGTGTGTGAGTTTATGGACTTACCAGTGTGTGTGTGTGTTTGTGTGTGGGGGGAGAGAGAGAGTGTGAGAGAGCGAGCAAGAGAAAGAGAGAACAAATAGATGATCTTGTGTGTAAGCATGTGAGTATGAATGTGTACACACTTCTAATGTGAAAATCACCAAAGATCACATTTCCGTCTATAGCCAGCAGCACACACAAGTCTTCCGCTTCATAGGAATCCTTCCCACTGAATAATGAAATACACATGTGCACACAGTAAGCATTTGTTCTTGGAGATTTCTGGAAGCAATTTAAACAAAGCATGGAAAGATGTGGGTATTTTACCATATTCGTGTACATGATAATTTTTTAAAGCTTTGATATGGACCTAGATATACAAAAAGCAAATAAACATTGATCTTATAAAGGAAAAAAAACCCTAAAAATTGGTAAATATAACTGTAATTTACTTTTATATAAAAGATTAAGTGTGTAATTTTTATTTTATATGGACACATAATTCACAAATAATGTCAATATAGGCCAAAAGTCAAAAATACACAAAAGGCAAATGATGTGTATAATTTTACAAAGATTAAATGCTTTTAGAAATGCCAAAATTATTATGGTGAGTAGTAGATGGCAATGATGCAGCTCTAATTTTTCAATGGTTATTGGGAAATTAGGCAGTTAGATGTTAATGGTCATACTATATCCATAATGAGGCGAATGATCAAATTAACACACACCATATGTTTACAATCATTTTGTTATGGTTACTCTACCATCTCTAAAGGGAGAAGAAAAGTTCAATTTAAATTGGGAGGAGAGGGGCGCCTGAGTGGCTCAGTCGTTAAGCGTCTGCCTTCGGCTCAGGTCATGATCTCAGGGTCCTGGGATCGAGCCCCACTTCGGGCTCCCTGCTCGGCAGGAAACCTGCTTCTCCCTCTTCCACTCCCCCTGCTTGTGTTCCCTCTCTCACTGTGCCTCTCTCTGTCAAATTAATAAATAAAATCTTAAAAAAAAAAAAAAAAGATTTAAATTGGGAGGAGAAATAAGAGGACCTTCAACACCAAAGCCAGAAATACAATGATTCCTTTCCACCAGGAATCTTGATGTCTCCCTACTTTGCTTCTTGTTTTCTTAATGGTCCATCGAATTCTATTTATTTCTTTAGTTAATCCACTCTTCTTTCTGTTCTCCTACATATGAACAGCTCTCTACTCTCAGCCTTCTCCTTCTCTCTTCCTTGTCCTCAATTCACCTATCCTACATTTGCTTTTTATTCTTTATGGCTTGGTTTAACCAATTTAAAGCCCCAGGCCACACCATCCATCTCCTGTCTGGGATGCATGGACTCATTCACAATACCATACACAAGTCACACTTACCCTCCCTATCCACCCCACACTCACATGTTTAAATTCAATGGCACATTCATATAATAGTTGTTTTCCATTTCATTACCACCCCGCAACATGAACTCCCAGAAATCTACATAACCTTACACATATTTCCAAGGACAAAATTTATAAGCACCTCTGAGTTTTTTAACTCAGTTTGGGAAAGTATACTCAATATGCCCTGTGAGCCATGGCATATAAATGACAAAATAACAATAGTTATTACTGGTTAGTACCTTTCTACTGATGATAACTGCTTTGGATTGAATCCCTGTTATGTGACACACACAGATTTATGCTGTAGTTAATACTCAGAGTAATCTGGGAGGTCTCTGGTATCACTATAGATTAGGAAAACCAGAATCAGGCAAATGAAGCATCTGCAGACCTGGGATTCCCACACTTGATTTTAATCTTTCACTTGTTTTGGGTGACCATTATTTTTTATTTTTTTTTTTAAAGATTTATTTATTTTGACAGAGAGAGACACAGCGAGAGAGGGAACACAAGCAGGGGGAGTGGGAGAGGGAGAAGCAGGCTTCCCTCTGAGCAGGGAGCCCGATGCGGGGCTCGATCCCAGGACCCTGAGATCATGACCTGAGCCGAAGGCAGACGCTTAACGACTGAGCCACCCAGGCGCCCCTATTTTTTATTATTGTTTATTTGTTTGTTGCTTGTTTTTAATACCAATAGCCACCATTAATATGGTATTAAGCTATCATGGGCATGTCCTCTGTATAGAAGTTGTGTGGACTGTGCACGTACTAAGATGGGCACAACCCCTTTTACCTGCCTCTAAGTAGTACAGTTTTGATATTGTTAATATACCCAGCTCACGCTGATCAAAATAAGAATTAAGGAGGAATTGAATAGGTGATATTAATAAAAATGACAAAGTAAAAATCTCCAAAACCGTCCATAAAAGACACAAGAAAACTGTGTGTGTGTGTGTGTGTGTGTGTATTTAATAGTCAGAATCAACATTTCAGGACTCTGGAATTAACTGATGGTTTGCAGCAATCTAAATCTACTTTAATTAAAAAAAATGCTAAATCTCAGGAAGAACAGAGAGTTTCATGGCATTTTTAACTTGCCCTATTCCCATTCACCCCTTGCCATCTCAGTGATAGCCTTGAAAACAACAGCTTCACAATCACAGGAAAACCAACAGTTTGGCAGTCAATGGAGGAAGAACAGGACTGGAGCCCTTTCAAAGCCGCATTCAAGAGAATTTTCATTATTTAACCAGTTTGGTAGTTCCCTAGAAGATTCCACTTGCAAAGTCGGTCTTTATTTTAACTGACTGTCTTAGTCCATACTCAGGCTGCTATAACAAAAATGTCATAGACTGAATGGCTTAAACAACAAACAGTTATTTCAAAGAGTTCTGGAGGATGGGAAGTCCAAAATCAAGGCACCCAAAGATTCAGTGTCTGGTAAGAGCCTGCCTGCTGATTAACAGATGGCAGTCTTCTAACTGCGTCTTCACACAGCAAAAGGAGTGAAGGAGCTCTCTGGAGTCTCTTTTATAAGGGCACTAATCCTACTCATGAGGGCTCCTACCTCATGGCCTTATCACCTCACAAAGGTCCCACCTCCAAATGCCATCACATTGGGGATTAGATTTCAACATATGAATGGGGGGGGCGGATACAGACAATCAGTCTATAAGCACTGACTCAAAGTTCACTCAGTGCAAAGACTCTATGGGAGAAAGTATTGAGAGTGGAGAGATTTGTCAAAAACAATTAGAGGCAATTGCTTAATATCATGAATGCCTGAGGTAATGGATAACAGTTCAGACAAACAATAGGCTAATCATTAAGTTTAAAAGGAAAAACTGAACTACTGGGTATTTACCCCAAAGATACAAAAGTAGGGATCCGAAGGGGTACGTGCACCCCGATGTTTATAGCAGCAATGTCCACAACAGCCAAACTGTGGAAAGAGCCAAGATGCCCATCGACAGATGAATGGATAAAGAAGATGTGGTATATATACACAATGGAATATTATGCAGCCATCAAAAGGAATGAAATCTTGCCATTTGCAACAACGTGGATGGAACTGGAGGGTGTTATGTTGAGCAAAATAAGTCAATCAGAGAAAGACATGTATCATATGACCTCACTGATATGAGGAATTCTTAATCGCAGGAAACAAACTGAGGGTTGCTGGAGTGGTGGGGGGTGGGAGGGATGGGGCAGCTGGGCGATAGACATTGGGGAGGGTATGTGCTATGGTGAGCGCTGTGAATTGTGCAAGACTGTTGAATCACAGACCTGTACCTCTGAAACAAATAATACATTATATGTTAAAAAAAAAAGAAGAAGATAGCAGGAGGGGAAGAATGAAGGGGGGGAATCGGAGGGGGAGATGAACCATGAGAGACGATGGACTCTGAAAAACAAACTGAGGGTTCTAGAGGGGAGGGGGGTGGGAGGATGGGTTAGCCTGGTGATGGGTATTAAAGAGGGCACGTTCTGCATGGAGCACTGGGTGTTACACGCAAATAATGAATCATGGAACACTACATCAAAAACTAATGATGTAATGTATGGTGATTAACATAACATAATAATAAAAAAATAAAAATAAAAATAAATAAATAAAAGGAAAAGCTGAGGAATGAGATGTCATAGAGGGGGTTGAAAAACTGTAACGTATTCCTAGCAATCTAGAAGGCACATACATAAGGCTATGCGCGTGTCCAGGGCTGTGCATATGCTCAAGGAAGACCTGAGAATATCCTAAGTATCCACTTCTGGTTAACCTGGAAGCTATGCACCAACAAGCAACAAAAGCTAAGCAGTGTTATAAAATAAAAGACATTCCCTG
Organism: Mirounga leonina; assembly: GCF_011800145.1. Classification (NCBI taxonomy): domain Eukaryota; kingdom Metazoa; phylum Chordata; class Mammalia; order Carnivora; family Phocidae; genus Mirounga; species Mirounga leonina. The sequence goes on from NW_023270469.1 coordinate 11,359,029, forward strand.
ATAAGCAAAACTGAAAGAGCTCATTGCTAACACATTTGTCCTGTAAGAAATACTAAAGGAGTTCCTCAAAACTGAAATGAAAAGACAGTAACAGTAATTCAAATCCATATGAAAAAATAAAAAGCAATGGTAAAGGTAATTATCAGTGATGCTTTAAATCTACACAGACGTCTTGGTCACCTGGCCTTTGATACCCAGAGTTGAGTTAAAGACATTTACACTAACAAAAAATATATATATATAAAAAAAAAAACAAATAACAAAAAAAAGACATTTACACTATTTTTAAAAGAAATTCAGATGAATATTATCCTTATTTTCTATAAACATACTAGCATGTACATTTAGCATGTACACTTTACAACATTTAACATGTACACTTATGGCAGGTATTACCAAAAAAACTGAAAACACGTTTATAAAAATATTACAATAATTTTAGTAAAATTCACTGCATGAGTTCAGCAAAATCCTACATATATACATATGCATTTATATTTATATGGATGAGTGTGTGTGTGTATATATATATGTTTATGCTTCAAAATATCAGGTAAAATAAATTGATGAGATGATTTTAAATACTTGATTTTCTTTCTAATTTCCATCTGATGACAATCAATGAATTTCTATTTTATAAAAATACACCCAAGTAATGAAACATCTGGCACTTGAGATTTCCCTAAGCAATAATGTTCAGGGACATAGTCTGTGGAACTATACCATTTGTCAATTTAGAGGTAAGTTGACTTTTGTTCTATATGACTTGGTGATACAAGCTTTATATAATATTATGTTTTATTTGTATCTTGTATTTTTTTTTTTTTTTGGTGTTTCAGTAGCAAAATTTATTCCAAGTATGTAGATGCCTCCTCTCCTCTCCTTTTATCTAACAGTTGGTGGGAGGGGACAGTTCAGTAAAGAGTAACAGATGCTTTTCCAATAATGTCTTGCTTTGGGTTTCATAAGAATTGAGTAGGAAATGGTAGATATATTCCACTACATTTTAGAAAAGTTCCTCACCTCTCCTAGACTACTTAAAAAATTTTATTATAGCTAAATATACATGGAATTTGCCATTTTCACCATGCAAGCGTACAGTTCAGTGGCATTAAGTACATTCACATTGTTGTGCAAGTATCACCACCATCTGTCTCTAGAACTTTCTCAGCTTCCCCAACTGAAATTCCATACCCTTTAAACACTAATTCCCCATTCCCAACCAGCCCTTGGCAACCACCATTCTACTCCTACTTTTTGACTTAGTTTCTCCTTCACATAATAAAAGAGAGGGTCCACTGCTGACTATGGGACTGCTTCTGTATATGCAGGCCTTCTTGCACATACGTGATTGAATTTATTGTAAGAAAGGTAAGAGAAAATGGGATTGGAGAAAGAAAGGAGACAGCTGGATAGGGATTTTCATACTGGGCCTACTATCCACAGGCCTCAGCAGTCCTGCCATGGATCCAGCCGATTCTTTCACATCAAGAAGTTGATCTTACAGGCGCCTGGGTGGCTCAGTTGGTTAAGCGACTGCCTTCGGCTCAGGTCATGATCCCAGGGTCCCAGGATCGAGTCCCGCATCGGGCTCCCTGCTCGGCAGGGAGTCTGCTTCTCCCTCTGGCCCTCCCCTGTCTCATGTGCTCTCTCTCACTCTCTCTCTCTCTCAAATAAATAAAATCTTAAAAAAAAAAAAGAAGTTGATCTTGCGAGCCATTTCCATGTTGTAGATCCGCCGACGGGTTTCGTAGCTTTCCCGTCGTCGTTGGCGACGAGGCTTTTCATAGTACTGCCATCGCAGTACCACTGTCGCTTAAGGTCCTCGAGGAGCCCATCCATGGTGAGGATTGTGTTTAGGGTCCTGTATGCACCTTCTATGTTCCCTTCCTGTACCATCACAGTCCTGGCAATGAACTTCAGATATTCTGCAATGACCTTGGAATTTAAATCTTCACTCTGCAGGACCCAACTCCCTCAGGAACCAGCCGCCACCTGTATCTTGTATTTCTTTTGGAAAACATGTTCTTTTCAAATTATTAGCTCCAAGATTAGGTTAAAGATATATCATAAGTTTAAAATAAAATATATTCCAAGTTAATGTCATGCTAATAGCAGATGCTGAAAAACAAGAAGTTATGAAGGGATACCAACAGTCAGGGAACAGAGAAATGGCATCCATGTTATTTCCATGACACAGTTCTTCGCCCTTGGAAAGAACAGAGATGATGAATTGATAGATATTAACATCTGTGGCCAGCAGTGTTGGACAACTTTGGTGTAGGTTTAAATAAGATGAACAATTAGATTGAAGCATTGCTGGGATTTTGCCAGGCAAACATGATGAAAGGACAACAGGATCAAAAAAGTAAACAATATTTCTAAGAACCAAAGTTGAACTGAAGAACATGTTGGAGCCAGGTATGAAAGGAAGTGAAGCTACAGGGGCCTGATAGAAATAACAAACATTCCCAGATGCACATAATCACTCTGTGAGAGCTTATCTATTTTATCCATGAAAATATGAAATCATACATGCCTTGCATCCTAAATCCCAAAGCAGTTCTTCAGAGTTTCCAGCTCTGTTACTGGATAGATGCATGTTCTTATCAAGTCATTAAATCAGAACAATAATCCTCAGAATTATGTGTACATGAAAGCATTCTATAAACTATCACTGCTGTTGCTTTGAAGGAAAAATACAGAAATGTATGACAATTTTATAAAGATACTAAACAACCTAATTCCCTTTCCTGGGGAAGGATCAAGATGAGACAAGGACAGGGCGCCCGGGTGGCTCAGTTGGTTAAGCGACTGCCTTCGGCTCAGGTCATGATCCTGGAGTCCCTGGATCGAGTCCCGCATCGGGCTCCCTGCTCGGCAGGGAGTCTGCTTCTCCCTCTGACCCTCCCCCCTCTCGTGTGCTCTCTCTCATTCTCTCTCTCTCAAATAAATAAATAAAATCTTTAAAAAAAAAAAAAAAAGATGAGACAAGGACAGCTTAAAAGAGTTACAAACCTTTCCACAGAATTTAAGATCAAGCTATGCAGACTTTAGTGATGTAAAGTAGGAGTAAAGTCTACGATATTATCATATACTCATTATAAATTGCTTCTTAGACCATCAAACATTTCAGCTTAGTATTTTCCATTTAAACACCTGAAAATAAATATATTGGTTTATATGCTTTTCTTGCTTGATACATCATCTCTTAAATAATAATATCATTTTGTATCCTCTCCATCCTGCTGCATAGGGAAATGGAGCTTTGTGATAAGTGCATTATAGCAATTCAGATAATTTTATCTGCCATAATTCAAGGTTTAAGTTACAAATTCAAGGATTTCAACAGGAAAAAAAAATTTGTCTCTCTGTAACTATGTAAGAATAAATAAACAGATGATAATAACAAAATTCAAACATAATTTAACTTAGAATACTACAACAACAAATGAACTAAAATCATACACCCTATCACTTACTCATTTTACTTCAGCTATTTTAATTTCATGCTTTGGAGGAACAGAAAAACAAAAAACACAAAATAAGATCCAGTGGACATATGTCTTGCAGAATAAAAGTATTAAAATTCATGACCTTATTTCTCTGTTTTAAAGAAAATTTGGGTTCCACCTTGAGTAGCAGGAACAGTGAGTTACAATATTCTTTTAAACAAACTCTTTATTATAATCTTAATATAATACTAAGATATTATAATATCTGTTAGTCAAACTGTAGGGAGTAGTAGAAGAAAACCACACTTTAAAAAGTGTTGAAGCTGGGGCACCCGGGTGGCTCAGTCGGTTAAGCGGCTGCCTTTGGCTTGGGTTATGATCCCAGGGTCCTGGGATCGAGCCCTGCATCGGGCTCCCTGCTCAGCGGGGAGCCTGCTTCTCCCTCTCCCTCTGCCTGCCTCTCTGCGTACTTGTTCTCTCTCTCTCTCTGTCAAATAAATAAATAAAATCTTTTAAATAAATAAATAAATAGATAAATAAAAAGTGTTGAAGCTACCAGACATTTTCTTTCTCTTGTTTATTAACATAAGCCAAAGCACCTATTAAAGCTTGCTTTGGGTGTGCATATAAAGCTACATGTGGACAAGCCAATGGAAAGGAGGTTTGTACCTATTTAAGCCAAAGGACCTGGTTCCAACATTGGAGGCCTAGGTAGTTGTAGTAAGTGGAAAAATCTAGAGAAAACATGGGGAGAAATTTTCCAGTATACCAAAATGGCCATTTTTAAATAATAATACCCAATGTTGGGCATTTCTATCAGCAGTTGTTTTGCTCAGTTTAATTCAAAGGCTCTGTACTTGTCTCTAGAGTCAAGTCAATTTTAAAGTCATGCCCCACCAAGAGTTACCGTCGCAATTTCCAATCACTTCCCAAGAGCCTCAATGTTGAGACACTGATTTTTGTACTCAAGAGGAAGTATACTTATATGTAATTGTTAAAGTTTCAATGACTAACCTGAACATGGTTAGTTTTAATGCATTTTCATGGATAATACAATAGCATAATGAAATTTATTCCTATTATAATAAAAACACATTTCAACTAGTTCAATGATGGCAGTAGTCCAAAAACTTGATATTGAACTGCCCCACAATGCTGAGTTTTGGGAATAAAATTATCATTAAAGAAGAGAGTGCCCTTCTTGTGTCTAGCTGGTACAAAAGAAGTCACAAGGGTATCTCTTGGCTCAGGAAAACAAGCAAACAAATAAGTTGATTCTGCTAAGTGAATTCTTCCTTGAAGTATCAACCTAGAATTGATTATAGGAGTTCATGAAAAACAACCCTATTCTATAGCTAAAAAGTAGTACTATTTGAAAGATGAGAGTGGTATAACACAATGTGAGTACCTTAGTACTATGAAGAAAGTTGTCAGACCTAAATGAAGTACCAACAATGATAGGGGTTGAGGGTTTGCTGAACAATGCCGAAACAAATATGCCCAGAATATTAAAATAAGCAAGAAACCAGTTATCAATAAAGTATGATCCTCAGAAAAAATACAAGTAATGTTCTCTTATAAATTATTTTTTCAGTGTCTGTGGTACCGTCAACCGTACTTTTCTAATTATTGCATATATTTATCTTTTCATATTTTCCATTTGCTTTTTCTTTAGAAAAAGCCCATACATTAGGCCCATATTTTGGGGTATATTTATTTTTTTGACAATATACTTTTATCTTTAATTTTCTTTAATTTTATCTTTTACATCACTAATTATCAGTAGCTTCATTCTTATAAGTATGTTGCTACCATGCATTTTCTAGTTTCTCAAGTTAAATAGTTTATGTTTATTATGAGACTTTCTTTTAATAATAATTTCTCCAAATAAAGTAATGGCTAATGTCACATAAGCCATAATGCAAGCTGATCTTTTGTTGTTTGTTTATCTAGATAATTTGTGATATTTTAAACTTTTTCTTTAATTGAGGGTTTGTGTTTTTAAATTACAAGATTTTATAGTAATTGTACTGTTGGTTTTTAGTTTTATTGGCCATAATAAGAAATGTGACTTGCAAAATCTCTAAATTTTTAGTATGTTATGGTCTTACTCATTTTTTAATAATTGTACATGCCTGTGAACCAAAAAATAATACTTGCTTTTGCACATAAGCTAGAATATTTCTTTAGTACATACTGCTTTGAGCTTTTAATTACATAAGTAAAATGCAAGGTAGTCTGGCTTTTTTATTGAATTGATCACTAACATTTTGCTATATTAAAACCTACTACCATAATTTTACTTGGTCCAATTCATTTTTATTTCTATTGTCCTAGGTTTGGCCCATTTAAGTAATATGGTCTTAACTGTCACCAACAGTTATTCGCTCTTCTTTGTGTACTTTTGCATTTTAATCACCTATGGAGTCTCTGAATTGTGTAATGGAAATTGTCAGTATTTTTTATGTAATGTGATAATTGATAAAGTGGTTTTATTCTTATACTTTAATTTCATTTTATCTATTTATCATTGTTATGTTTGTTCTCATTTTTACTCTTTCTGGCAAGTTTTTTTTTTTTTTTCATATTATTCCCCACACCCACCACCCATATGCCTGGTTACTTTGGAAAGATAACCACACTTCATTCTTTTTTTTTTAAGATTTATTTATTTGAGAGAAAGCACGAGAGCATGAGCAGGGGGAGGGGTAAAGGGAGAAGTAGACGCCCCGCTGAGCAGACAGCCTGACACTGGGATCATGACCTGAACCCAAGCCAGACGCTTAGCTGACTGAGCCACCCAGGCGCCCCATATATATATATACGTTCCTAAGAGTTATAATGAAACCTACATTTAACTACTGATGAATCCAGATTAAGCAGTCATGCTACCAACCAAGATAGATTACTTGCCCATTGTATTTCCATGGCCCAAATGAAACTATAAGAATGCTTTCACTCCAAGTCTGTCTCCACTTGGCCAACCACCCACATCATATATTCATTTTATCCTATCCTCACCCCTTTAGATGACTCAACCCTTTTGTATTATTCTTGAATAGTATCTTACATAGGATAGATGGGTGACATACCAATTGCATCTTGTAGTCTCCAAAACAAAAAAATCTTTTTCCTAAGAGAAGAATGTTCTCTTAGCTATATATGTGATCCTTAGAGTTCTGGCCTTAAACTAAATAATCAGTTATATGCTGTTCTTTTGCTCCCACTTGATATTGTGGCCTTTAATTTCAATGTTATTTGGGAGCCATGGAACCTTTAAGTCATTCTTCTACCTCTGAAAAGGTTCTGTTATTTCTCTCATTATTACCTATCCTCTATTTATTTTTTTCCTTCTTAGTCATCAGTTAACTATCTTTCACTTCTGATTTCCATTTCTTTATATTTGTCCATCTTGTAAGCTACTTGTGCCACTTGGTTTTCTAGATATCTATTTTTTTAGTTATTTTACTGAATTGTGAAATCCAATTTCAGAAAGTAATTTTGTTGTTGTTGCTCCATTTCATCTACTTGAAAGTTTGATTCATTTTTTTCTGCGCTAATGATCCATGCTATTTATCCATTGGTTTTTCCTCAATATTAATCACCTCTTTTAACTACTGAGTGTGTTCCTCCTGAGTCAGTGAATTAGTCATTTGCAACCCTGGCCATACATTAGAAGTACATGAGAAAATTTTAAAATCTACTGATACTTGGACCACAGACAGCCCCAGCTATTTGACTTTGTGGTCTGTACAGCATCCAGGCATAGGTATTTTTAGAAGTTCTAACATGCATCCAAGTACGGCGATCCACTGTCTTTCAAGAAGGACAGTGACCCTGCCTGCTCATGGTTGCAATTCCTACATTGTCTACATAAACTGCAAGGGTCTCCAGGCCACTGGCAAGCCAGTGGGCAATGAACAACTAAACAGCTCTTGCCAGAGTCAGAGCAGTAAGCTGCTGCCCTGGGGGGGATGACAGAGAGGAAGACTCCCTGGAGCTGTTAGGACATACACCTCCTCCAGACAAGGAGAGATGTGGTACATTCAGCCCCTCTGGCCAGTTGCTCTCTAGCTCTGTGCAGATTTAAACAACAAGAAAGCCCATCCAAGGACCAGAGGCCAGCGGGAGCAGACACTGGCAGCACTTCTCTGAGATCTGCCCCTACCCGCTGGCAAAGGAGAGGCTTTTGCAGTCACTCCAGACACTTAAGTCCCCTGCACCTGCTCTCGTTCAGAGACATCTCCGGAAATATCACCATCAGAAACACACCCTCCAGGCCCCATCTGTGATACTGGGTGGGTGGAAGAGGGAGCCAGGTATGCTCATCCAGGCCATCACCTTCAGTGATGGGCATGGCTGTGCACTCCACATGCCATAGCACAACGCCTTCACAGATGTGCGGCGTACATAGTCACTAAATCTTTGACAGTAAAGGAGGTCTGAGTCATCCCTGCCCTACAATCTGAATCTTGGGGAATCTTCCAATTCCAAAGTGATACAGTGACTGTTTTAAGAATGTCTACCTACAAATCAACTACGCTTAGAAATCAATGCTGATATGGGCATCTGGCTGGCTCAGTCGGGATCGAGCCCCGCATTAGGCTCCCTGCTCAGCAGGGAATCTGCTTCTCCTTCTCCCTCTCCCCTCAACCTCTGCTCTTGTGTGCGTACACTCTCTCTCTCTCAAATATTTTTTTTTAAATCTTTAAAAAAAATCAATACTGATACTTCTTTGTTTATTCTTACTATCCCTACTTATTAAAACTGTATTTTTTTCCATTTATATATTGATGATCCCCACCCTTTGTGAGAGTTCAGAAAGCAGAAAACATATTTGGTGAATCCCAATGTCCTGCATAATGACTGATACCTAGTAAGTAATCAGTAAGTATTTGTTGTTGAAAGAATACAGTATTTTCCACTGAGCACATCCTCACAGAGGCACTGAAAGATTAAATCAGATAATATATGTAAAATGCTTAGTTTCTTGCACAAATTAAATAATAATAAATAAAATAGAGCCCTTGTTTCACTTGAATCAAATTCCTGCTTCTTTCAAACAGACCTAAGCATGTCATTCAATCTTCTCTTTCACTGATAACAGAAAATTTATAACAAATATATATTAATCATTTTATTTCTTAACAATAGAGCCCTGTACTCTCTTTCCCAGCCCCTTGTCCATATATGTTGTGTAAGCGCAATATTGCTATCTAAGAAGAGAAAAACACTTTGTTTCCATGCCAATTATTTTACAATGATCCCTAAATTCCCCAGACATTGAGAAAGAATGATTCTGTCAGATTTAATTATAGTGTACACATGCCACACATGCACTGTTCTACAGTGATTGTGCAGAACGTCAACAGCACCAATGTTGAGTGTAATTAGGTGATTCACAAAACTAACTCTGATTCTAAAAGCTAAAAACTAATAAAAGCTAATAAACTACTCTGAAATTTGCTAAGTCACATCCTCCCCTGCTAAGCAATGTGAGATTTAAAAAAATTAAAAAAAAAAAATTCATACAGTATCTTTAATGTTTTTCTGTCTATTAACATCTTGGTAGAAATCTTAGAACAAAATAGCTGACTCTATTTATTTATTTTCCAAATATCCCTCTGGCACCTTGTGATAATTATGTGAAGTACTAACAGCATTTAAATTTTATTTAGTCATTAGACTTCTTTAGAGCTTTAGTTCCAGAATCCAAAGTGCTTTATGAAGAATTTATAAGCCCCATTATCCAGAAAGTAAGGAGCAAAAGAACTCATTTAATTGTGCATAACTGTGTGCTGATGTTTTTGCCTATATTTATGGAAGTAGGAGGTCAGAATTCCACTAAGTTTAATGGCATCACCAGTAGCAGCATTATCATCATCATAAAATAATAAAACCATCGTTTATTGAGCCCTTACAATATGCCTGATACCATTCTAGATGTTTAACCTCACAATACCCTATGAGGCAATGATTATTAATTACATTATACAGAGAAGGAAACTGAAGCTCAGAGAGTTTTAGTAACTTGCCTAACGTTGCACAGCAGCTAAGAAAGACGCCACTGTTTAGATTCAGGTCTGACTCTAACACTTGTTTTACTAACACACATGCTATACTAACCCACATCTATGTGTATGAGACTTATCTGATGTCCCTAAAGCTACTGATAGAGTAGGCAGTTAGTTAGACAGGAGATGGAGGCAAAGGCGGTGATAAATAGATGACACATTAGAAGCCTGAAGGCACAACATCTTGATTTTGTGGCTCTGAACATGCTGGCCTTATGACTTCCAAGACTCCAGGGCTGACAGACCAAGAGCTACAAGTGCAGAACATACGCTCTCCTGTTCAACCTCTGCCCCAGGGAAACCTATAGATTCATTATAATACCTTTACACTGTGGTTTTGACTGCCCTGCCCCCCCCCCCACCCGAAGACGGCCATGACTGTTCTGGCCAGAACCTTGTAGGGCCAAACACTTTCCCTCCCAGCCCTTAGGAGGAGTCCCTCAAATGCCTGGAAACAATCTCAGTCAGAGACCTCCCTAGCTAACCCACAACCTATGCAAACATAAAAAGAAAAGACATCCCTAACCCCAGTATAGTTGCCACCTCTGGGTGTCCCTGCTCTCCCCCCTTGAGATTATACTGTCCTTAATAAACTGCTCTGTGCTTACTACTTTTCTTCTGGCTGTCTTTATTCAAGCGCGGATCCTCATGTAAATCTTTCATGGGGAATCCAAGAACCATGACCTCCATTCACACAAAGCAGACTCTCCCACTGTGGCACCGTGGGAAAACCACAATGTATAATCCGTTTCTATCAAAAGTTTTATGCAAGGCTGCCCGAGCTTGTCTGGGCTTGTGTGAAGTTATGCCTCCTATTAGACATACCGGGAATAACGGGGGGAAATCAAGAAAGGACACCTAATGGCAAGAAATGGATGAAAAGTAGGAAATCCTTTTTTAAAAAACTCTTTTTCACAAGTTCACAGTAACTTCAACTGTCCAAAAAGTTTTGCCTATTGAGACCACACTTCAAAGATTAGTCAGTGTATCAATTTAGGAAGGTTTATGCCCCTAAAGAGTTCTAAACAATTTGTATTTTTAGGTCAGTCAAAAGGTCTCACTGTAGGGGTGCCTGGCTGGCTCAGTTGGTGGAGCATGTGACTCTTGATCTCAGGGTTGTGAGTTCAAGCCCCACAATGAATGTAGAGATTACTTAAAATTTTTTTAAATCTTTAAAAAATAAATGCAACTACCATTTATTTTTTTTTAAAGGTCTCATTGTAAGATTGATTCAATCAGTAATTTGGTCAAGAAAATCTCTTTATATCATTAGTACAAAGATCACCTGTTTTCAAGCTTCTATCCAAAAGAACATATAGTTCAAGTCATCATATTTGGAAATAATCCATGGGTGCGGGGCAAGGATGCAGAGAGATGACCTACCAGTACTACTATGGGAACCACGGGGAGTCCCTAGGAATACCGACTGGAAAACCAAGATCCTAATGACTCATATTGTTTACATTTGTTTACAAAACAAACTCAGTGTTTACTCATATTGGTTTTGCTGGGTGGAGGCTGAGCTTCTTGAACTAGACCAGTCAGTTATCTTGACTTGGACTTAACTTCCACCTATGGAAGACATAAATTGTCAGCATGTAGAATGCTCCCTTGTTCCCTTCCCAGGCAATGTCTCCCACCCCAGGAAGTAATAGCTATTCCAACTCTTCTGCCTTCTATGACTGTTGATTCATTTTGCCTGTTCTTGAACTTCTTAAATGGAATCATACAGTATGACTAGATTTAGACCTGGATTCCGGAGCTTTTCTTTTTAAGATTTTATTTATTTGACAGAGAGAGACACAGCGAGAGAGGGGACACAAGCAGGGGGAGTGGGAGAGGGAGAAGCAGGCTCCCCACAGAGCAGGGAGCCCGATGTGGGGCTCGATCCCAGGACTCTGGGATCATGACCTAAGCCAAAGGCAGACGCTTAACGACTGAGCCACCCAGGTGCCCCTGGAGCTTTTCATTATATCTACAAGATCATCCATATTGTCCTGTGTAGCAAAAGTTTATTTTTCTACCTGTGTTATATTGTCTTAAATGAATATATCACTATGTCTCCATTCTCCTGCTGATGGGCATTTAGCTGCTTTCTAGAACTAGGGTATTATGAATAAAGTTGCTCTGCACAATCTGTGCTCATCTTTTGGTACATTCAATTCTCAATGGTAATATCTATAAATAGGTTTGCTGATCCACAGGGTAAGCATAAGTTTAGCTTTAATACATACATCCAACTAGTTGCATCAATTTAAAATTGAGACTTGTTTTATGGATCAGCATACATCTTGAAAGCTCCATGGCACACGAAAGAGATGTGTATTCTAGCTACAGAATGTTGTGTTTTATAAACAATGAGATCAAGGAGGTTAATAGCGCTGTTCATATCTTCTATTCTTTATTGATTTTTATGTCTACTTGCCTTACTTATTGAGAGGACACGTTAATATCTCCAACTATGATTGTGCAACTGTCTATTTTCCCTTTAATTCTGGCTATTTTTGCTTCACATAATTGGAAGCTCTATTATTAGGCACATATGTATTAATAATTGGTATGTCTTTGTGATGAGTTGAACTTGTTTTCATTATAAAATGTCCCTCTTTATCAATTCTTATCTCAAGGTCTATCTTGTCTAATATTAACATAGTCATTGCATCTTTCCCATGTTTATTGCTTGCATGGCATATCTTTCCCCATCCTTTTGCTGTCACGTTTTATCTGCTTTTATAATTAAAGTATGTTTCTGTAGATAGGATTTAACTGGATCCTGCTTTTTTTCCCCTCTCCTGTCAGACAACCTCCATCATTTAACTGGTATATTCATTCCATTCACATTGAATATGATTTTAAATACAGCTTAATTTTGGTTTACCATTTTGCTATTTGATTTCTCATCGTTCCATCTGTTTCCTTTTCTCCATCCCTTCTTTTCTGCCTCATTTTGAGGCAAAATATCCTTAGTATTTCATTTAAGTTCCTTTATTGGCTTTTTAGCTATATATCTCTGCATCCTTTTCATGTTAACGTAGAGGTTACATCATGAATAGTAGTACAATTATCACTATCAATTTTATGTTACTAGTGTAACATCTTACAAAAAATGTATTAATTTCAATAGTATCAGTCTACTAGCCCCAAATCCCCACTCTCTGCTGCTGTTGATACATATTCTTACCTTCATATTTATAAAATGCACAATTAGAGTATGTTGCAAACTGCCCAATTTAGACTTGTCATTTCTGCTTTATATAATCAAATGGTGAAAAATGTCATTGTCTCTCCCATGGACCACTACAGTAGCCTCTCGGCAGACTTTCCACTTCCACTCTTGCCCTCCTTTTTATGTCACTATTTACACAACAGCCAGAGATACTTGCTTTCAAATGTGAAATGGATGATGCTACATGTCCCAAGCTTAATTTGCTTCAAAGACTTTCCAGGATGAAATGCAGACTCCCAGAAGTGGTCTTGTATTTATCTTCTAGGGCTTCTGTAACAAAACACCACAGACTGGGTTGCTTAAACAACAGAAATTTATCTTCTCACAATTCTGGAAGTTAGAAGTCCATGATCAAGGTGTCAGTAAATTCAGTTTCTGGCGAGATCTCTCTTCCTGCCTGACAACTTCCTTCTTGCAATGTCCCCACATGGTCTTTCCTCTGTGAATACAGAGAGAGCCCTCTGGTCTCTTCTTATAAAGACACTAGTGCTATCATGTGAGACCCCACTCTCATGAGCTCATTTAACCTTAATTTACCTCCTTATAGGCCCTATATCCAAATTTAGTCACACTGGGGATTAGGGCTTCAACATATGAATTTGGGAGGGGGACACAATTCAGCCCATAAATAATAGGCCTGGGCCTAAGGAGGAAAAGATCTGTCTAGCTTATATACAACCCAACACAACACACAGCACAAACATAACAGCTTATGCCTATTAAACAATGCAGGATGCACTGCAGGATGAACCTCCCTAGGCCTGTCTGTGTAAGCATAACTTGTATGGACTCTTAGATCCTGCCTCTCAGAGCAGTTTGAATTCTCAAAAAAGGAATTTGAGTACAATTTGAACCTAGCAATGATCCAGGCACAACCAGTCAGAATGCCTCTGTGCCCCCACCTTACATCTCTGTGCAAGTCCTGAGTACACTTGGATAGAGTTCTACATGCTCAGGAGAACCCCAAACACAGGATCCGAATGAACAAATAGGTGATATTCAGAAGCCCCAAAAAGAAGGCCAGGGAAAAGGAGAGATGGTGAGTTAAAACTAAGCGAGCTAAAAAGACACTCAAGCACTCACTTTGTAGAAGATTCAGTAACTACAGCAGAAAAAGCAACAAAGTTGGTAGAAAACTTGACCTACAAAAATAAAAAACAAAAACAAAAAAATTTGACCTAATTGCTAAGCACCATCATTTTTCCATGACAAGTTATTGTTAGAGTTTGAGCAACTGCAATGGATACATTTACATACATTTACCCAGAAACAAGAAATAGTTCACTAAAATAATCTGAAATTATTTTTTATAAATTATCTCAACAAAAAGGCTATGTTTCCTATCTCCGAGGCCTGTCTGAAAATGAAAAGCTATATTCTACAGTAACATGTAACAAGTCTGTCTCTTGTGTGCATGTGGTCTTTATTCATTATTTTAACAGACCTGGATGTTTGCCTGAGTCGTCAATAATGCTTTGCCTTATTCCATATGGCAGTTCCTTCCAAGTGCTGAAACTGACCTACCCAAATGAGGCTGTTCTCTCAATCTTTTTCATTTATTCCATAACATTTGTATTTGTTTCCTATCACTGCTGTAACAAATCACCAAAAAATTAACAGCTTACAGTTTTATAGGTCAAACGTCTGGCAGGATCTCATTAGGCTTCAATGAAGTTACTGGAAGGACTGTGTCTCTTTCTGAAGCTCTAGGGGAGGACCCTTTTCCTTGTTCATACAGGTTATTGGCAGAATTTAATAGTTGCAGAACTGCAGTTGCAGAACTGAGATCTGTCTCCGTCCTGGAAAGTAGCTGAGGGCAATTCCCAACCTCTGTAGGACGCCCACATTCCTTGGCTCATTGCCCCCTCCTCCTTCTTTAAATGCAGCACTCTTTGAATCTTTCCCTCTTCTTCCACTGCATCCCTCAAAGACCAAGCCAGATTACACTGGGTCCACCTGGATAATCCAGGATAAGGTCCCCATCCATCTCTAGGTACATAGTGTTAATCACATTTTCAAAACTTCTGTTACCATGGAAGGTAACATATTCACAGGTTCCTGGGAATAGAGTGTGGACATCTTTGAGGCCATTATTCTGTCTACTACACCTGCAAGACGGTCTTTGGGTCCACATACTGGGCATCTTGCTACTGCATCATTTTCAGGCTTTCTCCTCTCCTCCTCCCTATCATGTGAGAAAGTCACGCAAAATGCACAAGGGCTATCATTTTCACTTGCACTGGATTTTCAGCCTCTCAGATTTGGTGGACACCCAGATGGTGTGACTTAACTAAGACCAGCCTTTGCCACCATCCAGCTGCAGATTCTCCACAAAGGATCCAAGGCTATATTTCTATTTTCTAATATTCATAGTCAATACCTGCAGAACACATCCTTTTTATGAACCATTAGCTTCGGCATAAAATTAAAAAGGTGAGAGAACCTAGCAATAACTTGGTGTAGATTTCTTCCAGGAAAGGTGCTTCAAAAATGTCTCCCATTAGGACCCAAAAAAATTTTAATGCCTGGATGAACATTAAAAAAATAAAAACAGGGGAAGGAAAGATTCCTCTTTAAATGTAAATAAATTTTAATTAAATAATTTGTTAATTGATCTACCACTTGAATAGCTATCAAAATCATCTACAAAGATTTGGCTTTTGTACTGGAAAAATAAAGCTATCAGATATGCTTTCATACATCTGAATTCTTTCTAGATGCAAATAAAAATAAATGTTAAAATTCAGTAAAGTTAAAATGGGTTCTAGTATGTATTCATTTACTTTTGAACAATCTGCAAAAGACTAAGGGCACGTCAAAAGGGCAAAGGACTCATCTTCATGGTTGTGACCCCATTTTCTTAGTGCCAGTGGCTTTGCCCACATCTGCTCCATAGGGGCTATTTAGGATATAGCTTGCAAATCTGGTTAATGTATTTAAAATAGGATGTTCCTGGGGCACCTGGGTGGCTCAGTCAGTTGAGCATCTAATCTTGATGCTCAGGTCGTGATGCCAAGGTCCTGGAACCGAGCCCCGCATGGGGCTCCCAGGTCAGCAGGGAGCCTGCTTCTCCCTCTCCCTCTGCCTACCACTCCCCTTGCTTGTGTGCGCTCTTTCTCTCTGTCAAATGAATGAATAAAATCTTTAAAAAATAAAATTAATTAAAATAAAATAGGATGTTTCTATGGTTGCCCAAGGTTGTCCACCCATCAAGATTAACTCTCCTCCTTCACTTTTTCTCCCTACCATTTATTATTCAATATGCCATATAAAAAGCTCATTTATTTGTGCATGAATAAGTGACTAAAAAAAAATAAATGACTATACTCCAAACATATATAACAGCCATGAGGCTCCCTGCCCTTTGATGCGCTAACAAACAGTATGAGTTGCACAGTCTAGAATGTTATATAAATAATAATTATGACATCATAGATCCAAGGCAAGGGATATGACATTTACTATGAATGAATCATTTTTCTTAGAAGGTTTTATTTGAATTCTTCTCTTTCCTTTTCACCTTAGGGTGTGTGGGGGAGTGGTGGTGTTTATTTGATTTTATCTTACTGTACACATATCTTTTTTTTTTTTTAAGATTTTATTTATTTATTTGCGAGAGAGAGAATGAGAGACAGAGAGCATGAGAAGGAGGAAGGTCAGAGGGAGAAGCAGACTCCCTGCTGAGCAGAGAGCCCGATGTGGGACTCGATCCCGGGACTCCAGGATCATGACCTGAGCCGAAGGCAGTCGCTTAACCAACGGAGCCACCCAGGCACCCTGTACACGTATCTTCTGTTACTCAATTCAATTTTCTTCCCCTCAGGTCAACTGAACAACAAGAGCAAAGACCTAGGTGATGACAGGACCATTCTGAGTATCAACAGCCACAAGAAAGTGACTCAGCATGTGTTTTGCAGAAACCAAACTCATAGACTAATGTCCCTGCCTGACTGCCTTCAATGGGCGCATCAAGTCATCTCTGAAAAAAGAATGCAGGTTTGACATACTGCATGGAGCACTGGGTGTTATACGAAAACAATGGATCGTGGATCACCACATCAAAAACTAATGATGTATTGTATGGTGACTAACATAACATAATAAAATAAAATAAAAAAATGCAGGTTTGAAATAAACAAAAAAACAAAAAGCAAAATCAGACCCATAAATACAGAGAACAAAGTGATGGTTGCCAGAAGGAAGGGGGCAGGGGGATGGGTAAAAAAAGGTGAAGGGGAGAGGGAGATAAGGGCTTCCAATTATAAAATGAATAAGTCATGGGAATAAAAGGCACAGTATAGAAAATAGAGTCAGTATTGTAATAGCATTGTATGGTGACAGATGGTAGCCACACTTGGGGTGAGCACAGCGTAACATACAGAGAAGCTGAACCACTAGGTTTCACACCTGAAACTAATGTAACATTGTATATCAACTATACTCAAATTTAAAAAAAAAAAATTTTTTAAGAACATAGGTTTGCTTAGAATATTAATGTTCTGCCTTAGATAAGTTTATTAACTACCTCCAAACCAACCTCTAATACCATGGTGGAGCTCAGAGGCCATGAATTTCCTTCCCATGTGAGCTGATGGCCCTATGGCCTGGAGTCAGTCCCTAAATTCTCAGTCCAGACTACTTATCTGTACAATGAACATTCTCTAGTAGAAGACTGATAAGCTTCCTTCCAACTAGGGCGCCTGGGTGGCTCAGGTGGTTAAGCGACTGCCTTCAGCTCAGGTCATGATCCCAGGGTCCTGGGATCGAGTCCCACATCAGGCTCCCTGCTCTGCGGGAAGCTTGCTTATCCCTCTCCCTCTCCCCCTGCTTGTGTTCCCTCTCTCGCTGTGTCTCTCTCTGTCAAATAAATAAAATCTTTAAAAAAAAAAAGCTTCCTTCCAACTAGAAAGCCCTATAATTTTAGTTATTAGAACAGAATGACCATTCTCTAATGATATAAATCATGCCTGGAATTCAGAGGTACAAAGGACTGTAACCTAATCCAGAAAGAGGCTATTTTTTCCAAATGGTATCTTGAGGTCCAGTCCACACCTACTTTCAAGAACAAAGAGAATGGCTGATGAGGAACGTCCTATTTCAGACTAGATAAAAGGAAGACCTGAGAGCAAACTGTCAGTGTCCCTTCCCATACAGCCTCAGGAATGAATAACTCACTTCAAAAGTCATTTGTGGAACTCCAACCATGTGCCATGATGTGCTGGTTGGTATAACCAAAATGAGAAATAAGAAAACAGTTCTAATACTAATACAATAAATTAAAAATATTCTTGAAATACTCCTTGCAATACAATATGCTAAGGGTGATAATAAGTGCTGGCATAAACAGAATAAGGATCAACTCTTATTTATTTAGACACAAGGCTTGCATGTCCAAGGAAATACTATCTATATACTAAAACCATGCAATAAGAAAAGATAAAATCAACTGCCTCTGAAAAGCTGACATTGAAACAGGACCTCTGCTTTTGTGGTAAATAAAGACATCAATTCGTCCACCCTTCATACTTATGGTAAAATCAGGATGGAATGTAAAAGGAAATAAAAGGTAATGATTTTGGAACAAAGCTGCATGATGCAAGTGCTGCATTGGGAATAAACAGACAAGGAGCAAGTTAGAGCGTTCTGTGCAATGAAGGTCAGTTTCCAGTCCATTCGGCAGAATCAATACAGTGCCTTGGACTTGCAATAGGTCTCATAAGTCATAGATTGACTACGCCATGTATCAACCTCCACCCTGCATAGCTTTCAATGTCCCCTCATCGACAAGCATTGCTGAGTAAAAATCTGTGATCAGAATCTACAATTGGAGTGGGACAGTGCCCACACACAGACTGGCTGAGAAACTGAGTGGATAACCAACAGCAAAAAGTACCATCACTTTCAGGACACTATGGGTCAATTCTGGATTTCCAAAGTCAAAACTGAAATTGCCATCAGAGGCTACCTCTGAAATTCTATTTCATAAAGGAGGTTTGTCTCAATGAAACCTGATATTCTGCACAACTCAGAAAGATCCAGAGAATCTTATTAATGTCTGGCCTTCTTTTTGATAGGGTTTTTCTCATGGAAAAATATTTGACAAAATAGAATAAGAAACAGAGAAAGGGAATGGGAAGCACCAGGAAACATCATTCATTCCTCCAGGTACTATTCCAGGTGCCAACAGTGAGCAAGAGTCAAAAATCCCTGCCCTCCTAGAGCTTATACTCCACCAAGAAGAGAGAAAATAAACAAACAAATAAGCAGGTCATATACAGTATATGAGAAGGTGATAAGCACAGCGGAAGAAACAAAGCAGTAAAGGCAGGGAGGCAATGTGGGGGGAGCAGGGCTGCATCGGAGCAGCTGGTGTTGCAATCGGCTACAAAGTAGGATATTAAAGCCCAACTCTCTGATGCCACCGCTCTACATAACGCCATCACTGCTCACTGTCCGGGCAACGGGAAAACGATCACTTGGCTTTACCCAGCTCCTGTTTACAGTTTGACCTCTGAGCTGGTAACCAAAAACTATACAAAGCAGGCATTCCCCAGTCCCTGGTCTCAATCTAGCAATTTATTTGATGGGCCAGAAAGATAAAACTCTGACTGTAATAATAGCTAACATTTATATAACATTTTTTGTGATCATCCAGGCACATTCTAAGAGCTTACACATGTTGACTAATTGAGTGGCTCATGTCACTTCAGTAAGGCATATTTATTATCAACCTGTTTTCCAGACAAGAAGACCAAGACAGTGAGGCTCACTTCAAGAGTGGATCTGGGATTCGACACCAGATGTTCCAGCTCCAGAGACTGTGCTTTTAACTACCGCTGTACAGAGACATGGGCCTGCAGCTAACAAGCTTCCTGATATCTCCATTTGGACAGCAAAAGGGCAACATGAAATTAATGTGCTCAAGATAAAACTTTGGATCCTTAATACATCTTCCCTCCCCGCCTTTTCCACCTCTCACACCTGCTCCTCACCCAGGCTTCCAGAACTGCCTTTATAAATAGCACACCATTCACACAGCTGCTCAGCCCAAAACTTAAGCTTTGATTTATCTGCCTCTCTCACACCCTTCATCTGATCTGCCTGAAAATCCTGCAAAATATTTCTCAAATCCAGCAACCTCCAATCACTTCCAGGCCGCTGTCAGGTCTCACCTATGAGACAGAACAGCCTTCTAGCTAGTCTCTCTACTTCCCTCTTGCTGCCAAGAGTCAATTTTCCCTCCTCCAAGCAAGAGTGATCTTTTGAAATGCAAATTAGATCATAGCATGCCCTTGCTCAAATCAACCTGACAACTTCTATGAGTCAGGGTTCTCCAGAGAAACAGAACCAATAGGATGGAGAGAGACAGAGAGACAAAAAGAGACAGAGACAGAGATTTATTTCAAGAAATTGTCAGGGCGCCTAGGTGGCTCAGTTGGTTAACTGTCTGCCTTCGGCTCAGGTCATGATCCCAGGGCCCTGGGATGGAGTCCCATGTCGGGCCCTTGCTCCGCTGGAAGCCTGCTTCTGCCTGCCACTCTGCCTGCTTGTTCGTTCTCTCTCTCTCTCTCTAACAAAAAAATAAATAAGGAGGGGGGGGGGGGGGGGGGGGGGGAGAAAGAAAGAAATTGGCCGATGCAGTTTTGGGGGCTGGCAAGTCCAAAATCTGAAGAGTGGGCCAGCAGGCTAGAAATTCCAGCTAGAGTTAATGTTGTAGTCTTAAATCTGAAGGCTGAAAGCTCAGGCAGAATTTCTATGATTCAGACTGGAGAAAGAATTCCTTCCCCTTTAGGGGACTTCAATCTTTTAAGGCCTTCAACTGATTAGATGAGGTCTGCCTACATTACAGAGGATAATCTGCTTTACTTAAAGTCTACTGATTTAAATGTTAATCGTATCTTAAAAAACACCTTCATAGCAACATCTATACTGGTGTTTGACCAAACAACAGGGCACTGTAGGCTAGCGAAGTTCACACATAAAATTAACAATCACAGCTTCAAAAATTCACAACAAAAACCTATGGCCTATAGGTCTCTTTCTACATTTCTGCTCTCACCTTATCCATTCTTTGAATCACCTGGGCTTCTTGTTCTGGGTACGTGACATGCTCCTTCCTATCTGCGTTAAGTGCTGTTTGCTTTTTCTGTGCTTTGTACCTAGAATGCTTTTCCCCCAGGACTCCATATGCCTCCGTCCCTCACTTAATTTAGGTCTGTCTCTAATAACACCTCCTCAGGGAGGCCTTCCCTGGCCAGCATATCTCCAACAGAACAGGACCCCTTAGTTCCCTCTAGGCTCTCTCTCTGCTTGCCTTCATAGTACTTCCAGTGTCTAGAAGCATATTACGTGCTTGTTAATTGTCCCCCTTTGCCCCATCAAGATTTTTTTTCTTTTAATATCTTATTTATTTGAGAGAGAGAGAGAGAGAGAGAACAGGAGCACGGGCAGAGGGAGAAGCCCTGCGATTTTTTTTTTAATTTGAGGTCACAACTCTAAATGTTCTTTCCTTCCTAGAACATTACACTTGGATCAACCCACCTCATTGAAGCACACTACACTGAATAACCATCATTTTAAAAAATGTTGCTCAAGTCATACAACATGGGGTGCCTGAGTGGCTCAGTTGGTTAAGCCCCTGACTTTTGGCTCAAGTCATGATCCCAGGATCCTGGGATTGAGACCTGCATCAGGCTCCCTGCTCGGCGGGGCGAGTCTGCTTCTCCCTCTCTCTCTGCCCCTCCCCCTGACTCACGCTTTCTCTCTCTCTCAAATAAATTAAAAAAAAAATCTTAAAAAAAAAAAATGAGACAACTCTAAGTTGTACAGGTCTCCAGAGCTTATTCATCCTGCATAATTTTAACTTCAGAGCCTACAGTTAACCATACAGTGTTGTGTACTTAAAGTCTTGTTAATAGGGTAGGTCTCATGCTAAATGCTCCTACCACAAATAATAATAAAGCATAGGAACACAAGAACACTTTTCGAGGTGACGGATATGCTTATTATTCATGGTGATGGCTATCACAGGTTGTAAGCATATGTACAAACCCATCAAAATGTACACACTAAATACATGCAACTTCTTGTATATTAAGTATATTTCAATAAAGTTGAAAAAGAAATCAGTAAGTTCCATTCCTCCAAAGAACCCTGACCTCCATGCTCAGGACACTGCAGATCTACCCATGCACCACCCACCCCTCTGAGTATTGTGAATTGTTGCAGCCTGTTACATATCTTAAAAACAGCATTCTAGCCAGAATTGGTATTTAGATAAAAGGATATGAAAATCAGTGGAGTCAACACTGAAAACTTACTTGTATAGTGACTCTTAGTGTTCTTTGCTTTTGAGGAAATTGCTCATCATCTCATCATATAGTGATCCAAGAGGATTTTGAGTGTTCTTAGTTTCAAGTTTGCAAATTAGATAACAAAAAAAAATTAATGCTATCAGATTCTGCACTGAGTCAAAGAAGTATCTTCAGGAACTGGAAGGAAATTTATGCAAATTTACTGTTTGACTCTTCTGCGTTTGGCAGACAAGAGCCATTACTAGACATTTTATATGCCATCTGTCCTTCCCCCTCAAAATAAGCAGAGATCCACAGAGTTCAGTGTCTATATGTGGTTACAAAGAATGTCCCTTTACAGAGTCAAAATTCTATCCCAGGATGTTCTGACTCTAACTCTGTGTTCTTCTCAGTGACCTGGCCACACAGGGGCAGAATACCCAAGACTCCAGGCACCAATACAGTTCCAAAGGTGGATGCTGGACACCTAGTCATAATCTGGACTCTCAAAAACATTTTTAGAAGAATCTCCCTACCAGTCTATACTGCAAGAATCTCCAGCATCCTAGCAAGGCCCTAGATTCTAGGTCTGTAAGGTGAGTAAGGAATCAGATAGTCAAGTGTAAGAAGTCTTCTTGTCCTCTGCTACCAGAACTGTGGCCACAGGACAGAGTCCTCTCTCCCTGGGGGTAAAGCTTGGAGGCTCAGCATCCACTAGAGAACCCTCTTGTTGCTGGAGGGAGAGCTCTGACCTCCAGTACGTCACTCCTCCAAAATCACTCATATGTTCTGTGAATACTATTCTTTCATCTTTCCAGGAATGAAAAATTACATAAATAAATAAATGACGTGAGTGTTTAGTTTATAAAAGAAATGACAGTTCTAGACAGAATTCAACAATCATGTGAATTGTGTGAATTTCGTGCACCAACCTGTCTGAGCCATTCTTTAGTTATAAAATGGCAAGACTGGGATTCTACAGAATCCATTCCAGCTTTAAGATTCTGTGAGCTATAATCAATTAAAACCTTGTTTTTCCTCTCAAATTTCACTTCACCTTATTCAATTTTTTCTCAATTAAATAAAATAATATTCTAGGGAAAATAAGCTCTTCCCCCACCTGTAAGAAACACACCTTGTCTTTCCATTTTGTGTCTCCTCTTTGTACCTCCCAGCAGTTGCCACTTCAAGTGCCCGCTCTATTTTGTGCTGAGTTTTATTTCCTTCACTTTCCTCTTTCCTTGAACAGCAGGTGCCAAAATAACAAGGCAGTGTGAAATTTACAGAAACAATGTGTTTATACAGTTGGCTACCTTATCTAAAATGTAATTCTATTGGATTCTAAATCAGATGTCTTGCCATATGCTGCAAGTTACAAAGAATACTGTACAAGGCTAGTATCTATCATATTTTGCACAAAGGTATGGGGTCCCAAAATTAGTGAAGTGCAAAAATTTCTATGAACCCTTTTGTTATATCTTTATGGAAAGTAAAACATTTGTAAGCTCACATTATTCTGTTTATATTAAAGAGTATTTAATAAGGTCCCAATTAAAAACTAGTGGCAGGCATTGGGGTACCTGGGTGGCTCACTTGGTTAAGTGTCTGACTCTTGGTTTCGGCTCAGGTCATGATCTCGGGGTCGTGAGAATGAGCCCTGCATCAGGCTACACGCTCAGTGCAGAGTCTGTTTGTCCCTTTCCCTCTGCTCCTCCCCCTGCTCCCTCTCTCTCTCTCAAATAAATAAAATCTTAAAAAAAAAAAAAAAAAAAACTAGTCAAGCATTAAGAATCCTTTCACTCAATCATATTGAAACACAAATCATACTGGAATTCTTGGTGGATCTGGGCTATAAAATGTAACTCTTTTTTAAAAAAATAAATAAAAAATACTTCAACATTACCACCTTTCCTTATGAAATTTACTTCATGATTATTTCTGTGACAGCCCTCTCTTGGATGAATTTGTTTTATTTTAATTAAGGTTGAACACAAAAGGGTTTCATTTTAAACCATATATCTGACCCTACAGAAATCTATTGATTCAACTGAAAGATATGTTTGAACTTCTCCTGTATTTTGGGATATTAACCATTGCTTACTACCTACCCAAGATCAATACTAGGAATGCTATTAAAGTAATTGTATTTTCTTGTTTTCCTACATCTGACGTTTCTACTTCTCTCTTCCCTTGTGAAACCACTGCCCCACCCAAATTGGGTTTGGATTTCTTATGTTCCAGTGAGGCCAAAAAAGAAATAGTGATTCCCTAGGTTCAAATTCAACCAATGCTCGGAACACCTGGGTGGCTCAGCTGGTTAAGAGGCTGCGTTTGGCTCAGGTCATGATCGTAAGGTCCTGGGATCAAGTCCCACATTGGGCTCCTTGCTCATGGGGGAGCCTGCTTCTCTCTCTGCTTGCCACTCCCCCTGCTTGTGCGCACACACACTCTTTCTCTCTCTCTCTGATTATAAATAAATAAATAAATAAATAAATAAATAAATAAATAAATAAATA
>NW_023270469.1:11383602-11438118 GCF_011800145.1 Mirounga leonina
ATAAATAAATAAATAAATAAATAAATAAATAAATAAATAAATAAATAAATTTCAACCAATGCTCTTACAGTGTAGATGATTTTTTTTTATTTAATTCAATTAATATATAATGTATTATTGGTTTCAGAGGTAGAGGTCAGTGATTCATCAGTCTTATATTGTGCTTATTACAACACATACCCTCCCCAATGTCCATCACCCAGTTACCCCATCCCCCCACCACCCTCCCCTTCCAGAAACCCTCAGTTGTTTCCGATTAAGAGTCTTTTATCCACGGGGGAAATCGAAGGGGTAGACGAACCATGAGAGATGATGGACTCTGAAAAACAAACAGGGTTCTAGAGGGGAGGGGGGTGGGAGGATGGGTTAGCCTGGTGGTGGGTATTGAGGAGGGCACATTCTGCATGGAGCACTGGGTGTTATGCACAAACAATGAATCATGGAACACTTCATCTAAAACTAATGATGTAATGTATGGGGATTAACGTAAGAAAAAAAAAAAGAGTCTTTTATCCAAATGGCCAACAGACACATGAAAAAGTGCTCAACATCGCTCGGCATCAGGGAAATACAAATGTTGGCGAGGATGCAGAGAAAGGGGAATCCTCCTACACTGTTGGTGGGAATGCAAGCTGGTGCAGCCACTCTGGAAAACAGTATGGAGGTTCCTCAAAAAGTTGAAAATAGAGCTACCCTACGACCCAGCAATTGCACTACTGGGTATTTACCCCAAAGATGCAAGTGTAGTGATCCGAAGGGGCACATGCACCCCAATGTTTACAGCAGCAATGTCCACAATAGCCAAACTATGGAAAGAGCCTAGATGTCCATCGACAGATGAATGGATAAAGAAGATGTGGTATATATATACATAATGGAACATTATGAAGCCATCAAAAAAAATGAAATCTTGCCATTTGCAATGACGTGGATGGAACTAGACGGTATTACGCTAAGTGAAATAAGTCAATAAAAGAAAGACAAGTATCATATGATCTCACTGATATGAGGAATTTGAAAAACAAGACAGAGGATCATAGGGGAAGGGAGGGATAAATGAAACAAGACGAAACCAGAGAGGGAGACAAACCATAGAGACTCTTAATCTCAGGAAACAAACTGAGGGTTGCTGGAGTGGAGCGGGATGGGAGGGATGGGGTGGCTGGGTGATGGACATTGAGGAGGGTATGTGCTATGGTGAGTGCTGTGAATTGTGAGACTGATGAATCACAGACCTGTACCCCTGAAATAAATACATTATATGTTAATTTAAAAGTCTTTTATGTTCACAGGTGTTCAGAATGATTTGACAGCTATCTAGCTGAATTCCTGGGACCAGACAAAACTAAGGTCTCCTGCTCCTCCACCATCTTGGTCTCCTCCCCTAGATGAATTTATTTTAAATCTAATGCGTGCATCATGGGCTGTTTATCAGCCATGACTAACTTCTAACAAATCAAGGTCTCTGCTGGAATTTAGTCTTGGGCAGCACCCACAAAATCTGCACAATGCATCAAATTAAGTACATTATCATTCTACATTAGGCACCAGAGGTAGAGTTAGAAAAGACACATTTCTTGTCAATGAGTTTGTTATAATTTAAGGAGCCCAGGAAACCCTCTCTGTTCAAACATATTCCCCCACATGGCCTGGCCATAGGGTCTGAGATTCCCAAGTTCTTCATTCTTTTGGAGTGAGGTATTGAAAGCAATTGTGAGGACAACCAGTATGCAATCTCATTAACACTTGATAAAACCAGGAGGGTCAACCTCTGACAATCTCAGTATTCTGTAACCCAGTTATCCCCAGCTCTGCTGATAATCAGAACCACCAGAGATTTGTATTAATTCAATAGGCTAGATGTGGAGCCCAGGAATCTATATTTTTCAACCAGATTTGGAAACTAAATCCTCAAGTTTGTTTTCTTGCTTTTTCTTATTTCCCTTCCTCTCCTCTCCTCGCCTTCTCCTTCCCCTTCTCATTCTCCTCCACCTCCTCCTGCTTCTCCCTCCACTTCTTTCTCCTCTTTCTCTTCCTTCTTCAAATAAATAAATAACAAATAAAATATGGTAAAAGTAGAGTTCTCTTAAACTATGTTATAGGTGCAGATTCTTAACACGATAACCAGAACTATCCTGCACCTATAACACTTTAACATTCATTCACACCTACCCTAGTTACTAGGAATATGCAGATTAAATGCGTAAAATGTCCAAGAAAAACCTGGTAATTTTATTTTATAGAGATACTAAGCAAAAGCCTTGTTTTATGTGAACACCTTATCACAGGCACACAGGGGATCTTGGGGTAATTAGGTAGTCCTATACATAGGAAATTTGAGATATGTGTAATACCACATTTACATTCTAACAAATAGTTATGGCCCTTGAAATATGTTCTCTATTATTTCAGACATACTTCACTTATACATGTGTATTTCTGAGAGATCTAAAGGAAATTCTCAGGGTTTGTTTTTTTTTTAATTTTTGCATAATTCTTTCAGCAATTGCTTGGTTTTTAATAAAAATTCTTAAGCCATGTTTTATAAATGTTTATGACCTTTTACCCGAATTTTAAAGGTTTAAGGCTTGAATATATATTAAGTGAAGGTGTTTGGAATTTTATTTTGTTCTCTTTATCTCCCCAGAAAGCAATATATGCAGGTAGTTATTTTAGGAAATGTTCTACTGTCATTTGTTTTATTGCTTCCTTATTTTGGCTTTGTCATATTGCTCCCATATCTTCAAGTCTAAGTGCTAATTATCTTTTCCTCAAATTTCTTAGGATTAATTTAAAACAAAGTTGATACTTCATTCACTTCAATTTGATGTGCTTTATTTTGCACAGCAAATACTTATTCCATTGATAAGTATTATACATACATAAATCAAATTACCATTACAAACTGTTAGGTATGCTATCTACTGTCTTAAGATCGCTCTGAGTTGTTTTTCTCTTTCATGAAAGTATGTTATCATCTCTCTAAAACTTGTCAAACCATGTTGTTTCAACTTACTCTTAAACACTTTGGGTTTTTTATAGTCATTAACACTTTGTAGGAATTTTAGCATGAAAAGATCTCTTTCCTAATCTGAGACTATCCTTAATTCTTAATATACTTAAGCTCTGATTGAAAGGTAATTTAATCAAATTATGTTGTTTTTTGCCCTCTTGTTTCTTTCAAATATTTTTTCATCAAATTACTAGAAGTAACTTAATATTAAGTATAAGGAAATATAAACTGTTTTGTCCAATTCTTTTGATACCAATAACAGATAGGCATAGCATTAGGTTTGTTTTCATTTTTATAAGTAAAATGTTCAATGAAGTATAATATAGATACAAATGTCAATAAATATAAGGTATATTGGTAGACTGACAAAAGATAAATATGAAACAAGAAAAAAATGCAAAAACTTAAAAAAACAAAGGTGAGTGGTTGATGAGTTTTCCCAAGTGAACACTCCACGGAGCCATCACGCAGATCAAGATCTAGAACACTACCAGCACACCTCAGAAGCCCCCCTCTCCTAGGCACTATATGCCCCTCTGAGTTGCCATACCCCAAGGTAAGCATTTTCCTGAATTCTCAAATCATGGATTAGTTTGCCCATTTTTTAATTTTTTTTAAGATTTTATTTATTTGACAGAAAGAAAGAGCACAAGCAGGGAGAGCGGCAGGCAGAGGGAGAGGGAGAAGCAGGCTCTCCGTTGAGTAGAGAGCCCAATGTGGGGCTCCATCCCAGGACCCTGGGATCATGAACGGAGCCAAAGGCAGATGCTTAACCAACTAAGCCACTCAGGCACCCCCCATTTTTAAATTTTATTTAAGGTATATTTTCACCTGGCTTCTTTCACTCAGTATTATATTTGTTAGATTTATTCCTGTTGTCACCTATAAAAATACTTCATTCTTATTACTGTAGGATACTTTACAAATATTTATTTGTTTGTTTATTTACTTATTCAACTCTTGGTAAACATTTGGGTGGTTTCTTGCTTGGGGATATTACAAATGGTGCTGCTACAAGCATTCTAGTAGGTGTCTTTTGGTGAATATGATAGGCCTTTCAGTTGTTTCTATACCTAACAATGAAATTACTAGGTTAAAGGGTGTGTATATATCTAGCTTGGTAGATAGTGCTAAACATCTTCCAAAGTGATTGTACCAATTTATGCTCTTATCCACAATGTATATGAATCCCAGTTGTGGGGCGCCTGCCTAGCTCAGTCGGAAGAGCATGCAACTCTTCATCTTGGGGTCATGAGTTTGAGCCCCACATTGGGTGTGGAGGTTACTAAAAAAAATAAATAAACTTTAAAAAAAAAAAAGACCCCAGTTGCTCTGTATCGCCAACCATTCTAAATATTGTTAGTATTTTCCACTTGGGATACTCTAGTGGATATGTCAAGGTTTACTTTTATTTCTTCCTTTAAAAAAAAAAAAGCTTATGAGAGAGTTTACTGATGATGTTAGGGGGTAAAATATTTGATTTCCCAACACAAGGTGAAAATACATATTAATAGATAATTGTACTACACACTTCGTGTAAATAGCAAACATAGAAGATGTAAATGTTGAAGCACCTATGCCTATACTCTAGGAGAGTTTAACAAATATATCTTATTATGCCATCACTTCCTGGACTCCCGTTGTATACACTCTTAATTGGCTTTCCCATTGAATAAAAGCATTTCATGAGATTCAAAATATTCCTTCCTAACTATATTGTGTGAATATTTTATTTTGTTGAACCATGTTGCATGTGTGATTCAGTGAGGTGTATAAATAAAATCTGCTTATCCTTTTTTTGAGAAAGAGAGAGAGAAAGAGCATGAGTGGGAGGAGGGGCAGAGGGAGAGAGAGAGAAAGAGAATCTTAAGCAGACTCCATGCCCAGCAGGGAGTCCAGTGCGGGGCTCCATCTCATGACCCCGAGATCGTGACCTGAGCTGAAATCAAGAGTCGGACACTTAACTGATGGAGCCACCCAGGCGCCCCTGCTTATCCTTTCAAAAAAGCAAGTAAACACACTAAACTAAAGGTCTTCTAAGTCCAGTTCCAGGATAAGACAAAGGCGATAGTTAGAAAACTATACGGTCATTTCATCACACTGAAAATCGAGCCCTCCTGTGAGAAGAGGGGAGAGGGCATTAAGAGGACAGAATTTTTCAGAAGACACAAATTATCATTTGTTCCAACAAATCACTCTGTATGGAAATGGGTTAAACCCAGATCCAAAATCAATACTGATATGTCCTAAAGTTGCCAACTAAGAAGGGAAAGAGGTTCGGATATCAACACCCAGCATGGAGAATAGCATAGATGAAATGGGCTGGCATCAAATTTTATCAGCTTCCCACTATTCTCCATTTTTTCTAAAGGACTGAATATGTCCAGATATTTGGGAACCTGTTTTATGCAATGCACCCATGTTACTAAGTATGAAGAGGCAGCCATGGTAAAAGGGGAAACTATAAAGCTAGCACTCTAAGCTACGTGGCTGGTATCTGCAAACTGCTTAGATACATAAAACCCAGGAAATACAACTTAGAGCACAGATGCATCTCCTGTCTCTCATCCACTACCTTAGAGGCAGGAACTGTGTTTTATGCATACTGCAAAACAAATGCCTTCTACGGTCATCTACACCCAGCAGCTCACACAACAAAGAGAGCACATTCCTCTCCAACCCCATCCCTACACATTCCCTTATAATGTGTCTCCCATTCATGTCTCCCAGAGAGCAGGTTAACTGGCATGTTTCCCACCAACCCCTCCTGCAAACCTTTGGTCCCAGGCTCCTTCCCCCTAGCACATTACACACTTAGAAGAAAGTGGACAGAATACAAGCTCAGCGATATCCAAGGCAAAAAAAACTCTTCTCTAGCATATGATCTCAAATACAGTTTTCAGTACATAATCAGGTCCTCAATAAACACTGGCAATTCCCTGTCCTTTAGCCACACATTTCCTCTGAACCTGACATTGACTTAATGAAGACATGCTTTCCACCTAGGAGGGCCATGTGCAGAGACTGAAAATGTGAGAGTGTTTTTCCTGAGTCAGGCACCTTGGTCATGCTTTGACCAAGCATGAATAATGCCTTAAAACTCTTTTGTACAGCTTCTGGCTGTACTCCAGCTTTATAGCTGAAGTATGGGTCTTTAATCTCCTAGGGGTGTCACTCCTGAAAATCAGCTGAGTTCAATGGAAGTGGTACTGGAGCACCTGCTGGAAGCCATGCCCAATGCTAGGTGTTTGAAATACACTTCCCTTGGGGGCCTTTTGAAGTTAGGAGGAATCCAAACCACAGAGAGGGATACTCCACAGAAGTGATGGAGTTATGCAGGGATACACAGGGAAAGAGGGCACTTCTTGCCTGGAGAAGTCAGGGAAGATTTGCTGAAGGAGGAGACTTGGATGTGGTAGTCACCATCTCATGAGTGATAACTCCTTAAAGGCATGCAGCCTCACTACTTTGCTCACCAAACCTCAGTGCATCCCTAGATTAATAAACCCAAATTCCTCTGATGGCAACTGAACACTCTAGTTCAGTTAGCATTCAACATGGTTGTCCTGATCTTCCCTTCAAGCAATCACTAGTTTTCATCCCTTCTGCTTATTCTTTTTTCTGTGCTGCCACCTAAAATATATTCCTTTCCACATGCCACTTATTCAAAACCTCTATTTTTTTCATCACAGTCCAGCTCAGGACTTACTTCCTCCAGAAAGTATCTGTCTACATACAAATACTCCCTTCCCTATGATTTCCTTCTCTATTGCACTGTCATCACGGTGTTTGGCTGTTATCTTGAAATAGTCTCTGTTGTCTAAGAGTACCTGTCTCCCTACAGGGATTCAATTCCGAACAACAATAAATGTAGGGTTCTGGCAGATTGTTCAAAAAAGCAGGAGGCTGTAACAGCAGCACCTACCCTGCGTGACCCTCAACTCCTGGGCTCAGCTGTTCTCTGGACAGTGAAGCAGCTATAGTTTTGATTTCAGTGAAGATAGGTATCCACTGTTCCCAGAATCTATGCCAAGGAGAAGCCCTCCATCATGGGGTTGTAAAGCATTTAAGAAAGGAACATCAGGAAACCTATGGCCCCACTTAGCCTCCCAGGTGCTCCAGATACAGGAAGGGTTGTCTCTAGGGGACTTGTCCAGAACTAAGGTGTGTTAATTTCCTAGGGCAGTGGCAACAAATCACTACAAACTTGGCAACTGAACAGAAACTTGTTCTCTTACAGTCCTAGAGCCCAACAGTCCAAACTCAAAATGCCAGCAGGACTACACTGCCTCAGGGGCTCTAGGCTGATAATCCATTCCATGTCTCTCTCCAGTTTCTAGCAGCTGCCAACAATGTTGTTCTTTGGCTTGTGGCCACATCCCTATCTCCATGGTCATGCTGCCTCCCCCTCTTCTCTCTTGGAATCTCCCTCACATGTCTCTTATAAGAAACTTACTGCATTTAGGGCCCACCTGGATAATCCAGGCTGATCTCTTTATCTCAAGATCCTTACCTTAATTACATCTACAAAGACTCTCTTTCCCAATAAGATCACATCCACAGATTCTAGGAATTAGATTTGGACATATTTTTTTGCAGGCCACATTCAACTCACTGAATTAACTGAAATTTCTTCACTAACAATGGTGGTTTACAAAGCATACTCATCATTTAGCTTAAATATTACAAATAATAATAATTACCTCCTGAATTATTGAAATGTATTCAAGGAGCACCACTAGGTGCTTTGAGGGGAAAAAATGAACTAAGGCTTCTTTAAAGGTTATTATAATCTAGCAGGAAAAATAAGCATGTGCACAAGGGCAGGGAAGGTGGAAAGGGATGAGAGAAGAGTAGGGGCAGAGTAAAGACTGCTTGTTCCTTTTCTCTCTAATTCTTCTCAACACCACTCTGACCAGTAGCAGTCAAACACATTACGTGTATCACAACTCCCCCATTACCTGCTATTTTGGTTCATTTCTTTCATGGACACTGAAGGCAAGTGGACACCCCTTGCTAAATGTGATCTTAGGGAGTTCTCATGAGCCCAAAATCTGAATCTGTCATATTACAAATACAAATCACATTTTAAAATATGGTAACTGCCCAATAAACTCTCAAAGGAAAGCAAAATATGTAAGAGTGATAGTATTGTTTCAAACTTATTTTAACAATGTGAAAATCTATGGACAATATATATATAAGCTATATACATATGCACACACACACAAATATATACATACATATGAAAAAAATCTACCCTACCAGCTGCCTCTACTTAATATAGAATACACATAAAACATTATCTACCACTTTAATAATTTTAACTTCTGCTTTGTAAGAGCCATCCGATTTTCATTTTTTGTCTTTATCCATGATTCTGGATCTTTATCCATACAGAAGTAACACTAAATCACTTTCACAGGACTTAACTTCTACTGCCAGCTCAGGGTCAGCAGTCAGGGCTGGGATAGAAAGGAGGACTGATTAATAGAGCTTTAAAGATAGCTCAAATGTCTTAAAGACAAATACCCAAAACGGTTCCACATCCTTCTAGTTCAAATTTCATTTGCAATCACTACTTCTAGCCCAATTATATAGGACTACAGTTTCTCTATGACAAAGGCCTGCTTCCTTTAGTTTTATGGCACTTCAAGGGCAATCCAAGGATATAACTGATACATTATGGATATGCAGTTAGAGAAAGGAAATCCGTAAATGGAGACAGGGACAGTGTCCTCAGAGGATCAGGGGTCTATATCTGGTCACTATATTTAAGGAAGGAAGCACAAGGAACAACACAGTTGGAATGCGCCAATAAACATGCTGGGCTGCTTAAACAGGAGGGAGCTTTGTCTAAACATGGATACAGAATTTTCCACAAAGGGCACCAATCCTTAAAGCATTCATCTTTGCGATCCCCAAAGCTCAGCACAAGTTACATTAGAAAATCCTTTTCATCAAAGTTGAAAAGAGAATACCTATCCATCCCATGACTTGCCTCCCTGGTTCCCTATTTACAGAGAGCACTCCCTGAGTGGAAAAAAGACCTGAATGGTAGAATTTCTTATGGATTGTTCTCACTCTATTATAGATTAAATGTACCATATTGTCAATTAATCAAACAAACTATCAACATAGATTGCAAAGCAGTTCACATGGCTGCTGGATTTGAGTTATTGGCTCAAAGCTGATTACCTAACAATTTTTCTATAAAGGTAGACCCCAGGAGCTATAGATCCAGAGAATCCACCCTTCAGAAGAGACCAGCAGCTTGGCCTCGTGAGCACATTGTGTTTCCTTAGCAACCCCACCCAGAGCAAAGCTTTGGAAAGCAGCTCACTGTCCACTACAAAACAGTAATTTGGAGAGTATGTAATCCAACTTGAATTTGTATCTACCTATATTTTTTTAAAACCAGTTTACTATTTCCCTGTTAAAGTCTTCTAAAGGCT
This sequence comes from Mirounga leonina, assembly GCF_011800145.1. Classification (NCBI taxonomy): domain Eukaryota; kingdom Metazoa; phylum Chordata; class Mammalia; order Carnivora; family Phocidae; genus Mirounga; species Mirounga leonina. Next base: position 11,393,071 of record NW_023270469.1, read on the forward strand.
GAATCTCATGAAGCAAAGGTTGTCTTTTTAAAAAATCCACAATACAGTATGTTCAAGTTTACAAAGTTATTTTCAAACAGATACTAATCCACATACACAATTTTTCCAAAAATATTTCAGTGTCATTGTCCTTTAAACCAAAGTGAGGGACACTCCACAGAGATTTGGAAGGTGAAAATCAAATAGCCAACTATTCCCATGAAGCAATGGTGGGGCAAAGTGAAGGTTTCAGCAAATGGCAGATGTGACAATTTGCCAAGCCTTTCAAAATGTCCTCCTACATATCACCAACTTCAGGGACGTGGGCAAATGGACTCATTGGCAGAGATACCTTGAAATTCCTGAACTTATTACAGACGTTTTCTCCCTTAGCCCTTCCATTCGTTTTGAAAGCCTCTAATCCCCTGTATTAATTCCCTTCCAGTTTGAAATACCTAAAGTAATTTCCTTTCTCCTGACCAACTCCTGACTAATCCAATAAGGTATACAAATTATTCTCAGGTCGATTACTTTGATGCTTAAAAAGTGAAAGTTAATTTTATTTAGTCCAAACAACCAGGGTTTAACTTAAAATTAATATTTCTACTGAGCCAGATGGTAATATTTCTAATGAGTCATTTCCAACCACACTTCACCTTTCTGCCACAATCTGGGATCATTTATCATATGGTCAGTTGATTCACCAGCATTCATTTGACCACTGAGCACTGCACTGAATGCTGACAGTGACCCCACAAATCATTAATAACATCTCCAATTTATAGTTGAGAACACCAAGGCTTAGAGATATTGCATGACTTACCGTAGGTCCCACCTTCAGGAATTAGAAGAATTCGAAATCAAATCAGATACTGTCTTATGCCTTAACCCTTTCTGCCACAGTAAGTGACTTTTCACCATAGTAAGTAATGTCAGAGAGTGGTCAATATCAACATTTTTGGTAATCGATATAAGGTAACCAACACCATGCACTGTTTTGTGACAGCATCTGCATTCTGAAACCTCTCCCTTCTGGGCCAGATGTTGTGGAAATTTTCCCAGCCAACTCATGGTGGTAGATGTGTGGTTTCTAAGATGCCATGAGAACCTACTGCCACATGGGTCCAGTGAAAGGGGCTCTCAAGAATCAGAAAAGCTCTGGGCGCCTGGGTGGCTCAGTTGGTTAAGCGACTGCCTTCGGCTCAGGTCATGATCCTGGAGTCCCGGGATCGAGTCCTGCATCGGGCTCCCTGCTCGGCGGGGAGTCTGCTTCTCCCTCTGACCCTCTCCCCTCTCATGCTCTCTCTCTCATTCTTTCTCTCAAATAAATAAATAAAATCTTTTTTAAAAAAAAGAATCAGAAAAACTCTAACAAGAGGGCTGATTAAAGGGGATGAATTTAATACAATAACAACAATCACAAAAACATTATTCCCCCAATGTCACCAGAAGATATGCTAGCTATCTTCTATTCTTCTATGAAACACACACTTCAACTTTCTTAACCCAATTCTGGAAATTCTGAGGCTCTTACAGAAAAGATTTCTCTTTTGGTGGGAACAATGCAACAACAGATCCTTCTCTTTGGCAGGCAACCTCCTCAAAATATGCCCACTGGACTTCACAGTGAGAGGTTTGGCTTCACCCGGGTACAGGAATTGTACCACCAGCAACTTTCCCTGCCAATCCTTCTACATGACAAAGCACATATGGAGGCAAATAAGCTAATCCTTCTTTGGAAGAATAAACTGCACCTGGCAGTCAGTTTATAGGACTGCCAGACAGAGAAGATGTGATTGTGAGGTACCTGGGGGATTGCTACAAAGCAAGCTGGGAAAATCCCCACCTGGGATGCCTGAGATAAAACCTAATCACCTGCTGGGATAATTGGCCTCTGAAAGAGATACATGCTAATAATAGTATCAAGTCATACGTTATTAAACTGCCAAAAGGTTAGGAATATTTGCCTATTGATTACAGAATTCCTGAAAATGGCAAAGCCAACAAAGCTCAAATAAATGAATCAAATGAAACTCTACAAAAAGCAACTGTGCATCCTGGTAAACAACAAAGAAGATATCCAGGGATAGGTCACCCCCTCAAATAACAGAACACAGAGAATTTTCTCAGAGAACAAGATGGATCTCTATAAAAGTTGAGAAACCCCACCACCACTTACACCAAATCATCAAAATAATGTTGATATAGGGCACCTGGGTGGCTCAGGCCTTAAGTGTCTGCCTTCGGCTCACGTCATGATCCCAGGGTCCTGGGATCGAGCCCCGCATCAGGCTCCCTGCTCGGTGGGGAGCCTGCTTCTCCCTCTCCCCCTCCCCCTGCTTGTGTTCCCTCTCTCGCTATGTCTCTCTCTGTCAAATGAGTAAATTAAAAAAAAAAAATCTTTAAAAAAAATAATGTTGACATAGAATATAATTAGGAACAGGAATATATTTTTTAAATTTTGTAAATATATGGTCTAACTCATTTTCCAAAACATGTCCATTTAATTTCTCTCTCTACTATGAATTTTCTAATGACAAGAGGTGGTTTTAAAACATGTCTGTGATATCACTGATACTCCTCCCATTGAAAGATGGGAGATTATCCTCCCTTCTTAAACATTAGTGACTTGCTTGTAACCAGTGGTGATGCTGCATGACCTCCAAAACTAGGCAGCTTCTATCTGGCTTTCTTGGGACACTCATTCTAAGGAATTCATTTTTAAAAAGGCTACCCTGAAACCACCATGCTGAAGAAGAGGAGTAAAGAAGCTCTTGCTCACAGCCCCGGCTACTGTTCTAGCTTACCACCAGCTTCAGCTCCCAGTCATGTGAGTGAGCCATCCTGAACATCCTGTCGTTCAAGCCTTCAGATGACTACAGTGATAGCCAACGTGTGATCACAATTGCACAACAAACCCAATCAAGAGCTGCCTAGTCAAACCATTTCCAAATTCCTGAGCCATGAAAGTATGAGCAAATAAAATCATTTTTTTCACACCACTAAGTCTTGGAGTAACTTATTATGCAAAACATTGTTGACCATTCACCAAACTTCCAACAAACCACAGTTAATATTTTGTAACACCTTTCAATTTACAAAGTACAATCATATAATCTCATTTAATTTTTATAAGTATCATGCGAAATATGTACAATTATCATGAATTGCAGAGATTTGGACAAATGCTTAATATCACAGTCAGGACTCAGAACCTCATCATTTTATTCCCATGGCACTCAACACTGTGCTGAGTCTCAAATGTGGTGAAATATTTTAAGTGGCTAAAAATTTTATCTATGCAAAAATGCCAGAGGACAATGAAAAAACTGAAAGCATTGGTCCTTTGTTTGGTATTTCCAGATAGACTGTCTCTTCATACATTTATATGTTCTTATAGAATTTTTAAAATAATAAAGCAATTCCTAGAGAGTCTAGATGGCAGCCAATTCTTGCATTTCTTTATATTTGTAAATAACACAGTGATTTTTCTGTAATTTTATCTTCAACATTATAAGGAACAGACCAGGTTTCAGGAAATGAAATAAAGCTGAATTTTAAACAGGCATGGAGAAACTGACATTTCATACTAACTCTCTGGATTTCACATCTCAAACACACATTGGGAATTGATTGATTGGCGTCCTAAAAATTTAGAATTTGCTTAATCTAAAAGAGTTTGCCAAATTCGGCATGTCGTCTAGGTATTTTGAGTTCCCCTGTATTAAATTTTTACAATGGATAAATCAACAAAAACACATTTACTTTTTCCTATTAAGGGCACTGATGTGATACAAAGAAGTATAAAATGTGCTTTCAGCCTTACAAAAGCTTACAGTCTGATTGGCTATTCAGAGGTAAATTTGTATGATGTAGCAGAAAGCATACTGAATTAGGAATATACTTCCCTCCCTACCTAAAAAAGGTGCTATAAAGATTAAAAGTGAAAATGCTTTGTAAGTCACAAAACGCTAAGAAATGTAATATAAAATACATGTATAAATTAAAACAGAGAGATTTCATCCAAAATGGAGGTTGGATCCCTGCTCTGTTTTTAGGAAGTTGTTAAGTTGGATCTTACTGGCTGATTCCACATTAAAGGTGAATTAAGCCATACCTTACTAGCTCACTTCAAAAGAGATAACCCATTAAAGACTAACTCCTGATTACACACCTCATATGGAGAAAAAGAAATGTTTTCTGGGCATTGTGACCAAGATAGACCTTAGCAAGATTCCAGAAATTCACCATCAAGTATGGATCACCAAAAGTCAAAGTCAAGCTGAGGTTTACTGGCATAATACATAAATTATGATGCCTAGTTAAAGTGGAAAAAAATCGTGGTATTTACAAACCATTTCTATAAATTTCTTAGAGCAATTTATCTAGAGTCTATGAGAATAAATATTTACATACTCCATAATTGTTATGAAGTCTTCATTTTCCTGAAGTTTTTTTTTTTTTTTCCTTCTATCACCATTAATAGGACATGACTTGGAGAACGGGGTATATAGTTCTTTTGTACCAGGCATCTAATTTAATGCTATCAGGAAAATGCTGCTAGGAAATACGGGAGTCTCTTGAAACATTAGGAATACAGACGAGAAGCTGCCTGTTTCTCTCGACTTGTAGTTATCTGTTCTTACCAGTTTGAAAACAAACCAGAGGACGAAACTGCCTTGCTCAAAGGGATTCAAACGCCAGCAGGTTGGGACACTGACGTGTAAATCAGGACACCAATATCTTGATACTAACTACTACCACGTTGGTCTGTAACATTTTGGCCCACTTTGGGCCTCAGTTTCCTCTCTTGTTAAAAGAAACAACAGGGGCGCCTGGGTGGCTCAGTCGTTAAGCGTCTGCCTTCGGCTCAGGTCATGATCCCAGGGTCCTGGGATCGAGCCCCTCATCCGGCTCCCTGCTCGGCGGGAAGCCTGCTTCTCCCTCTCCCACTCCCCCTGCTTGTGTTCCCTCTCTCGCTGTGTCTCTGTCAAATAAATAAAATAAAATCTTTAAAAAAAAAAAAAGAAAGAAAGAGACAACAGCAGGGGAACATAGAACATTCGAGAAAATCTTACCGAGGAGGTTCCCGTTCAAGATGGCGACATAAAAGGATCCTAAACTCAGCTCCTCGCCTGAACATACCAGATCTACAGCTACCTATGGAACAACGTCCTCTGGGGGTAAAAAAAAAAACCCAAGAACTGGCTGAAGGACTTCCGTGCCTCAGCAAAGACCACACAGACGCCCAACGCGACGGAGAGGCTGGGACACAATCTCCTCCCTCACCCCACCCAGCCCGTAAGCCCTTGTGAACTCAAAACCCCAGCTTCTCCCGGAAGAGTGAAGACTTTGAACCCCGCCTCGGCACTCCCAACTTTGAAGACCTGCCCCTGAGAGACAAGCCCCCCAAACCTCTAGCTTTGGAAACCAACAGTGCCCGCGTTCAGGAGACGGACTCACAGACCGCGCAGACGTGAGAAACGGTTCTCGCAGGCCGCGCTCAGACTCACCGGCCGGGGTCCAGGGCGGAAACGGCGATGGGGCGGCCGGGACCCCGTGTGGCTGAGGCTCCTGGGCTCGTCTCGCGGCGAGGCCCCGAGGGGCAGGCATCCAGTTGGACTCGAGTTCGGAAGCCCGCCGAGGTCCCTGGTGGGCGCCATCTTTGCGCTTTCCGTCCACAGCGCCAGGGGCTCGCGGACGGGAGATTTTACGTGCGGCTGGTGCCCGGCGTTTACGCCAGGTGCGCGGTTTACGTCAACTGCCTGCCTTTACACCAGGTGCCTGGTTTACGTGAGGTGCTGGGTTTCAGTCCTGGGCCCGCTTTTTACATCGGGTGCCCTATTTTATCTCTGGTGCCCGGTCTTATGTCTGAGGCCCGGTTTCAACTCAGAGGCCCTGGTTTTACGCCCGAGGCCCCCGTGTTTGTGGCTGCCGCCAGGGGACACCTCTCTCCCCTGGCTTTGGTGGCCAAGAGGGCTTACACTTGCAGCCCCACAGTAGTATATATTTGCACACTTTAAAACTAGTGTCTGAGGGTCTGGGTTTTGATCAGGCTGAATCTCGGCACCCACTTGGATTCTCCCCCACGACACCCCCTTGGGGACACTGACAGGTCTTCCCACGCCCTCAACTACTAGCACCCACTAAAAAGAGGCTGCTTGGACAATCACAAAGGTTTGAAAGACAACCAAGAGCTAGGGCAGATTTGAACGATAAGGTTCATCTCCCGCAGGAGAGGTGGCTGTTTCGTCTAATGCATAGAGGGTCCAGAACGACACAGAGTCAAGCAAAGAACAGGAGGAATATTCTATAAACGAAGGAACAGGATAAAACCTCAAGGGGAAAAAAAAAAAAAACCCTAATGAAACGGAAATAATTTCCCTTTTAAAGAAAATCTTACTGAGCATTGATCAGTGTGATGAAGAAATGGAGGTAACCAATACTGTCAAGATGAGAAACACACAAGGAAAAATAAGTAAACAAGGAAAATATCAGATACTGGAAAGTACTATAAGTACTACTTGTAATAGTGCAATAAAATAGCATTAAAATATAGCAGATATGCAGGCTTTCTCAACCTCAGCACTAGACAATTCTCTGTTGTGGGGGCTTTCTTGTGCATGAGGGAATGTCTCCCAGCATCTCTGGCCTCTACCCACTAGATTTCCGTATGCCTCCTCTAGCGTGACAACCAAAAAATGTCTCAGGACATTGCCAAATGTCCCAGGGCAGAGAGAGAAAAATCACCCCCCCCCCCAATCCACGTTGAGATCCACTGTAATAGTCACTAGATGATACCTTTCAGCTCCAAATTTTTATCATCATACTAATACCAGAATAAAACACTGTACACACTGGACCTGCCCCATCCTCCCTTTTCAACCAACCTTTGTAATTATAGATGCCATCCTCTTCTATACCCAATTGTAAAACTTGCTGAGCTGTTTGCCTCAGTAACATTCCAAACCTGTATTGTAGGAATTGAAAACAACGTCAGACCCTGTAGAATAGATGACAAGGTGTCCTGAACTATTGACATAGTTAAGAAACTCGATGAATAGCTCTTCTAAGCTATTATCTCGAGACTGACAGGAATGCTGTAGACTTTCTCCAAATGAAAGCACTCATCTTCACAGTTATAAAAGACAACCCATTACTATGGCAGGAAATCAAACCTGCAATAAATTTCAAAAGAGAAGAATGATGAGGAGGAGGCATAAAGGACTGGTAGAAAATCTCAAGTGAGAACATGCTCAATGCATAAAAATGGGAGGAGGGCTGTTCAGACCATGACAGCGCTGGGCGCAGGGTGTGGCCTGATGCTGCTGGTAAACAAGAAGGCACTGAGAAAACTGGTGGAAATGTGTCAAGAGGGTTTAGACAGTAGTGTTTAGACAAACCCTTCTCTCCGTCACCCAAATCATTTTCAAATTAAGTTGAAACCGTGGCAAAGAAAATCTTTATATTTGATTCTGGCTGCAGAGAAACTCCATTTGGAAGCTGTTAAATAGTTCATGAAATTAAAACTCACACCTGAATAAAAGTCCCCATCTTTCTTTGTGCTAAAATTTTAGGGCATATCCCATTGGAGATTTTTGAGCAAGAAACTTCAAAAACTCCAGGAAATATTTAATGACCATAAGGAGAAATAATTGAGCAATTAGATATTTGTAGCAAATAAAAATTGGTTTTCATGAGTTAACTTTTTCTACATAATGTTCTTACAGATTCATAAATTCATTTTTAGTAGGGAATTGACCTGACCCTTTACTTATCATCCAAAGTTGATAGTAGTTATCTATTTTGCTTATCTACTAATCTACTATATTATTACAATTTAAAGAAACAAAACACAGGAATCTCGAATCAAAAAACATAATGTTAGAACAGTTGTTTTCCTTTGTTTGTCTGAAGAATTTATCACAGATTTCCCTTAAATAAGAAGTACAGGTTGGAAAGGCACAGGAGTCAGATGCCTTAAAATACCTCCTTTACCATCCACCAGCTACATGATTCTGTTAATTCACTCAACATTGCTGAGAATCAAGTTTCTCATATATAGATTGGGTATAACAATTATACACTATTCATAGTGTGAAGATAAAAAGAAATGGCATGTAGGAAAATGTTTTGCAAACTGTAAAGTTCTATGAAGTGCTATTTTGTTATCTTATTATTGAATTAACATTAAATGGGACCACAATATGGTTGAAAACTTTTGGTTGGCTCACCAAAAGTTCCTCTTCAGTTTGATTAAACTTTAGACTGGCTTCATCCTGACTCTGGGCATTGACCTCCCTTTCCTCTGAGGGTTTTCTTTTAAAAACCTGTAATTTCTGGGCGCCTGTGTGGCTCAGTTGGTTAAGCGACTGCCTTCGGCTCAGGTCATGATCCTGGAGTCCCGGGATCAAGTCCCACATCGGGCTCCCTGCTCGGCAGGGGGTCTGCTTCTCCCTCTGACCCTCCTCCCTCTCATGCTCTCTGTCTCTCATTCTCTCTCTCTCAAATAAATAAATAAAATCTTTAAAAACAAAAACCTGTAATTTCTTTCTCTGCCCCTTCGATATGTAAATCTTTTTAAAGACCTTTTGCCCATTTTTCAATCCAGGAATATCTACATCTAGGAGCTGAGAGCCATCTTTTTGAAATGTTAACTTCAAGGGGTATCTCCCAGTTTCCAGGAGAAGGAAGGAGCCCAACCTCCATGGGCACTTTGCTCCAAGTAAAACGACCTTCTGTCATGAAGATAAGAGAAAGTTTACTTTACTTTTCCTTTGGGCAAGGCCAGTCAGCAAACACAAATGGATCCCTCCATATCCCAGTGATTCAAAACTCTCCCAGCCTTTGTCTCAGCAGAGTTGAGTTCAGACTTTAGTTCTGGCACCTCTCGCCTACTGCAACAGCCTTGAATAAAGTTTTCCTTGCCTGCTAAACTGTGCCCTCTACTATTCTTGCTTTGACACATATTTGCAAAAGAATGAAAATATTCTGGGATGCATTTGCCACAAAATTTAATGAACCCTGGCTCTAATAGATTGTAACCTCCTGAACCAGAGGGACTAATCTAAGAACTGACCACATCCAACAATGGCTTCTCTATATAAGCATGTATTCATATATGTGAATCAACATGTAATATTACTGTTTCAGCCCCTGAATCTATTCCAGTATAAATATCAGAGTTTAGGGGCACCTGGGTGGCTCAGTCAGTTAAGCATCTCCCTTCGGGTCAGGTCATGATCCCAGGGTCCTGGGATCAAGCCCCAAGTTGAGCTCCCTGCTCAGTGGGGAGTCTGCTTCTCCCTTTCCCTCTGCCCCTCCCCCCACTCATGCTAACTCCCTCAAATAAATAAATAAAATCTTTTAAAAATAAATAAATAAAGATCACAGTTTAACTTATTTGAAGATGGAGCCCTTGAAATGCTTCTATGGGTGGTCATTATGGTGATGCTACAAAGCGACTTGCAAAATAAATGCATTTTTCTTATTTTATTTTATGTTGTTAATCACCATACATTACATCATTAGTTTTTGATGTGGTGTCCATGATTCATTGTTTGCATTTCTTTTTTTTTAAACCACTTTATTGAGGTTATGATTGACATACCAAAAGCTGTACATATTTAATGCGTACAACTTGATGAGTTTGGAGATAAGTATACACCCATGAAACCATCACCACAATCTGTGCCATAAACATGTCCATCACTTCCAAAAGTTTCCTTGCACCCTCTTTACCATTTTGTGTGTGTGAGGAGAACACTTAATATAAGATCTATCCTCTTAGCAAATGTTTAAGTATACAACACAGTATTGTTCCCAATATGCACAGTAGATCTCTAGGACCTACTCATCTTATATAACTGAAACCTTGTTCTCTTAGACTAACACTTCCCTGTGTCTCCTCCCCCCAGTCCCTGGCAACCACGTTTCCCCCTGCTGCCACTATGATGTACATTCTTCACGTAAGTGGTATCATGCAGTATTTATCCTTCCGTGCCTGGCTGATTTCACTTCACATAACATCCTCCAGGTTCATCCATGTTGTTGCAAATGACAGGATTTCCTTCTTTTTTAAAACTAAATAATATTTCATTTTATGTATATGCCACATTTGCATTCATCTATTGATGGACATTTAGGTTGCTTCCATGTCTTAGCTATTGTGAATAATGTTGCAGTGAACATGGGAGTGCAGATATCTATTCAAGATAGTGATTTAATTTCTTTGGATATGTACCCAGAGTGGAATTGCTGGATCATATGGCAGTTCTATTTTAGTGTTTTGAGGAACTACATCCTGTTTTCCACAGTGGCTGCACCACTTGATATTCCCACCAACCATGCACAAGGGTTCCCTTTTCCCTACATTCTCCCAACTTTCACCTTTTGTTTTTTCATATTTTTAAAAAAATAATAGCTACCCTGACAGGCGTGAGGTGGTAGTTCATCGTCAAATTTCTCCCCTTACTCACTTTGAATTTGTTCCTACAACCCTGACACTCAGTGTCTTCTCATGAATGGAAAGGAATTGCTCCCTACTTCTAAGAACCTGAGATAGCCAAATCTCTTAATACAATTACCTAATACGTTCGTTTACATAATAGGGTTTGCAAACGGGTAATGCAATCATTGTGTCACATCCAAACCCAAAAGCCGTATGAAATCTCCTTACATCCCAATCTGATTAGTACTCTACATTTTTCAAAGCAAGTACACATCTATTACCTTATTATCACTAGCAGTGAGTTACATATTATTACTAGTTCACTTTATTTGTGAGAAACCTAATGCTAATAGAGTTTATTTTTATAGCTTTATGAGATATAATTAATATACAAAACCTGCACATATTTAATATATGCAATTAGATGCTGAGAGTTTAAATACCTTACTTGTATGTCAGGACAGGATTTAAGAAACCTGAAGCCAGGATGCCTGGGTGGCTCAGTCGGTTAAGCGTCCAACTCTTGATTTCAGCTCAGGTTGTAATTTCAGAGTCCTGAGATTGAGCCCACATCAGGCTGCATGCTGGGTGTGGAGACTACTTAAGATTCTCTCTCTCTCTCTCTCTCTGGGGCACCTGGGTGGCTCAGATGGTTACGCATCTGCCTTCGGCTCAGGTCATGATCCCAGGGTCCTGGGATCGAGCCCCACGTCGGGCTCCCTGCTCAGCGGGGAGCCTGCTTCTCCCCCTCCCTCTGCTTCTCCCCCTGCTCATGTTTTCTCTCTCTCTCTCTCTCTGTATCTCTGTGTCTCGAATGAATAAATTTAAAAATCTTTAAAAAAAAAGAAAAGATTCTCTCTCTCCCTCTTCCTCTGCTCCTCCCCCCCTTTAAGAAAGAAAGAAAAGAAAAGACCTTAAGCCCATTTCTCTGTTGGATGATCAGATTCCCAGGAGTGATAGAAGCAATCCTTGATTCTGCACACCCTGCATGTTTCCAGAAGGACTTTAGGACCAGAGTACACCCAAAGTGATAAAAGATGCACATGACATCCCTAGGACAACTGAGAGGGTTAATTTAAGGTTTTACCAGGATTCCCCCTCGCCAGAGGTGACCACATGGCACAGACTGAGAATGGCCGGTGCTTCTCTGTATTTATAGTCATAGGCACATAAAAGCCAGAGGGGTGGCTTCCTGAAAACCCTGCCTAAGGAAAGCCTCTCCACAGACAGGGTGAGTAATTGTCTGACAAGCAGTATTCCAGGAATTTTAAGGCCGTGAGAATTGATCTCCAAAAGGCAGAATGCTGCTGAGTCTCCAACTTGGTATAGCCCTTGCCATGCAGCTACATCTTTCATCCTTCACTTACATTAAAGGCATCTGCATCCTCTGCTTGTGTCTGTTGATGCCTCGCTGTCAGTCACGTTCTCCCTTGTGAACAACATGGAGAGAATCACACAAACTAATAAGTGGTAGATTTGGTGGTTCAGAAATTCCAATTGCATATCCAATACTCTTCTGTCTGCTTAATATTTAAAGGAATCCTATAAGACAAACCTGCTAAATCACAGAACGGATCCCAAAGTTTATAATCAGAAATGAATAAATGCTCTAAAATTGTTGGGGGAGTTCTGTCTCTGATTAGGATCTGGAATGGCACACAAGACCATCATTCCCATGGTAATAACTAGAAAAAAAAAAACACTTTTCTATAAAGCTATCAAAAACCAGTGGATGGATGCAAAAAAAAAAGCTTTAATGAACTAAATTCCAGAGAGAGACGACCCAAGAACTGCAGAAGCTTCTACACCTAATGGCAAATTCCAACCTGACTACGGATACCGGGTAAAGTACACTTGTCGTGGAAGGAAGCGGGAGGTGTGAGGAAAAACCAGCCATGCTTTAGCAACAGTGAAGCCAGCAAAAGAAGGTGGAATCTGTAACAGCTCAAAGTGTAAAATCATTGTTCAGGACAACATATTCCCCCACCCCCCATCCCCTATATGTTCTGAGAAAGTAGCAGAAATCGTTAAGAGGACAGGGCTAAAAGACAAAATTTTAGCCATTTCATGGTACTCGGATCCCAGGGCCCTGCAAAATTTGAATCCATATGGGAATCATAACCAACTAAGCTAAAAATCAAACCTCTTCAAGTTCAAATCCTGGGAGGATCAAAGGGATTTATTTGTCCCTCACTTGTAGCAATAGTAGTAAAGAAAGTTGGGGATTGAGCTGAAGGACAAAGTTAAATCCCCTAAATCATATTTGAAATCAGACATAAACTGCTGCAGCTGCAGTGAGGCCCTGGCCCGATTCAAAGTCAGTGGAACCAAAAGGAACAGACCCTGGCCTGGCTGCCTGACTGAAGAAAGTTCTGGTACCCTGTGGGAAGAAAGAACAGAGATCATATTTCACTGTTTGTCAATGACTGGTATAGAATAAAAATTTATAAAATATGTAAAGAAGTAGTTAAGTTTGACCCATAATGAATAAAAGGAAATTCAATAAAGGCAGACCTACGAATGACTCTGCTATTGAAATCTGCAAAGACTTTATTTTTTATTTTTTTTAAATAGGCTCCATGCCCTGCATGGAGCCCAACGCGGGGCCTGTACTCACAACCCTGAGATCAAGACCTGAGCTGAGATCAAGAGTCAGTAGCCCAACCAACTGAGCCACCCAGGTGACCCTGAAATCTGCAAAGACTTTAAAACAGCTGTTTTAAATATGTTGATTAAAAAAAGATGAATAAGTTAAATGATGGTAGATTTTACAAGAGATCTGTAAACTAAAAAAAAATAAATTCAAATTACCAAACTGAAAAGAAATGAAGTTTTTAAAAAACAGTAATTGAATCCTGAGTCAGTCCCTGCCTGGACCTCTTCATGGGGGCCTCTCCACAGTGTGCGTGGGCTTCCTCACAGAAGGGTGGCTGGGTGCCAAAAACAACCGTCCCAAGAGACAGGAAGCAGAAGCTTCCCATGGTAATAACTAGAAATAAATTGTTTTCACTTGAGAATGGAAATTAATAGACTTTCCATGAAAATAAACTATCATTAGCTTGATCTGAAACTAGCCTAAAAATGCAATTGCGGTTAAACCTAGCCTCAAATTTCATAGTAATACCATAACTGTTTTTATATCTTGCCACTAATTTTGACTGGATTTAATAGCACTTTATTGTACAATTGCAAAAAAATATATATTCCTAGAATTGTTGCCAGTGTAGTTTCTCTAATATTCTGGTGCTTTTCATATATTTTCAGTTTCTGTTGTCAAGCAGTCACAGAACCCAACTTCAAGAGTGGAAACATAGGGGTGCCTGGGTGGCTCAGTCAGTTAAACGTCTGCCTTTGGCTCAGGTCATGATCCCAGGATCCTGGGATCGAGCCCTGCATCAGGATCCTTGCTCAGCAAGGAGTCTGTTTCTGCCTCTCCCTCTGCCCGCAGCTCCCCTCTGCTTATGCTCTCTCTCTCTCTCTCTGTCAAATAAATAAATAAAATCTTAAAAAAAAAAAATAGTGGAGACTTTACTTCTCAGTGGGAGGAGTGTTAAAACTGGGGGACCACTATTAAACCCACCACCCCAAAAGAATGGATAAACAAGCGGTGGTATATTGATAGATACAATGTAGTTCTACTTAGCAATAAAAGGGCATGGGTATTAATACACACAACACGGAAGTGTTTCAAAAACATAATGTTTAGTGAAAGAAGCCAGACTCAGTGGAGGAGTAAATACTGAATCACTCTATTTAGATGAAGTTTAAGAACAATCAAAAATAAATCAATAAAATGACAGAAATCAGAAGAATGGCTGCCTCTGGAGGAGCAGTGGACTGAAATGGGGCACAAAGGAACTTTGGAAAAGGGAAATATTCTGTGTTTTCATTTTCATGTTGCTTTCATAGGTTTATACATGTGTCAAAACTCACTGAACTACTATATACTTAGGATTTGTGCATTCTACTGTATATAAGCTAGACCAATATAGGACTGATCGAGACACAAATAAAAAAATCATTGAAACACAAGGTATTGTGTAGTTCTGGACTGGATACTGATTTGGACAAATGAGCTATAAAAAAACAAAATTAGGGGGGCACCTGGGTGGCTCAGTCGTTAAGCGTCTGCCTTCCGCTCAGGTCATGATCCCAGGGTCCTGGGATCGAGCCCCACATCGGGCTCCTTGCTCAGCGGGAAGCCTGCTTCTCCCTCTCCCATTCCCCCTGCTTGTGTTCCCTCTCTCACTGTGTCTCTCTCTGTCAAATAAATAAATAAAATCTTTAAAAAAAAAAAAATAGGACATTTGGAAATATTTTATTGTGTTTATGGTATTGGGTGAGATAAAATTTATTGATCTATAAAGACCAAGATAGTTAGCTGAAAAAGAACATATTTTAAAACAACGTGTGCACTATGATACTGTACTGTTAAAAATATATTACAGAGGATTTTTAAGGCAATGAAAATACTCCGTATGATATAATCATGGTGGACCCACGTCATTATACATGTCCAACCCATAGAATGCTCACCAAGAGTGCACCCTCATGTACACTGCAGACTTTGGGTGATACGATGTGTCAGTGTAGGTTCGTCAATTGTAACAAATGTTCACACTCCCATGGGGATGTTGATAGTGAAGGAGGGTACGCATGTGTTGGGAGAGGGGGTATATGTGAAATCTTTGTATCTTCTCCTCAATCCTTCTGTGAACCTGAACCTGCTCTAAAAAATAAAGTCTTGGGGCACCTAGGTGGCTCAGCCGTTCAGCGTCTGCCTTCAGCTCAGGTCATGGTCCCAGGGCCCTGGGATCCAGCCCCGCGTCGGGCTCCCTGCTCAGCGGGAAGTCTGCTTCTCCCTCTCCCATTCTCCCTGCTTGTGTTCCCTCTCTTGCTGTCTCTCTCTGTGTCAAATAAATAAATAAAATATTTTTTAAAAATAAAAATAAAAAATAAAGCCTTAAATATATATATAATATTACTCACACACATTCATAGGAAAAGTGCAGGTGGAAATGCTCCAGGGTGTTACTGTGGTAATCTCTGTGCCATGAGATTGTAAGCTTTTATTCTATATTTTTGCTTGCATGCTATTTTCTAATCTTATACAATGTGCAAGTACTGTTTCTATGATAATAAAAGTTTGTATGAATAATTTGCATTTTGTTTATGAAAACAGTGCTGAAAAATCATTTCTGCCCCCCAAATATGCCATTTTTACCAAGCGTTAATTCAATTAAAAAGTATTATGTGTAGTATCTAATAGAAGATTGAATAAAGCCTAACAACAGGTGACCTGTGTTAATCACTGTGGTTCATGCCTGTGTTTAATCCTTGCAACCTACAGGAAAGGAGCCTTTACAGATAAGGAGCCTGAGCTCACCACATTCACCAAACTGGCAAAAGTCAGAGTCTCCACTTTTCCTTACTCCTGACTATGTAATCACTCATGGAGTTAATTCTACACTTGCACTGTCTCCTTCATTCTCAAAGAACTTTTTTGAGATTGCAGAGATTCAGACAGTGAAGCCAGGGATCCAAAGAAGTAACCTGCCCAAGATCACACAGCCAGCCAGGGGCACAGCCCAAAACGAAAGCGGGTGTGTCTGCGACCGACCAGCAAATGCCACACTGAATCCCTGGTGCTACCAGCAGCGTTTTCACGGGAAGCCCTAGCAGAGACTGCAACCCCGTGCTTCTACTGCACAATTTATAAAACACCCAGATAAGAGAAGTAATATCTAGGTAGGGTTTTTTGAAGGAAATGAGCCCCTCCACTTCTTTTAAATCTAGAATGAAAGCCTGATCATCAGAGCATTGCAGGTGTGCAACATATTAAGGCAGCCTCGGTGCTTATTGAAGGATAAGCTCCGTAAACATTCCATGAAGCCCACAAATGTGTTTGCAGTGGAGAAATCCCTTGACTCTCACTGTCCTACTGATAAGGTGAAGCTCCCAATGAGAGCTAGCCTTTAAAATTAGGTACCGGGGAGGGGCGGGGTGCCTGGGTGGCTCAGTTGGTTGGGTGGTTGGGCGTCTGACTCTTGATTTCGGCTCAGGTCATGATCTCAGGAGTTGTGGGATGGAGCCCCTCAGTGGCTCCTCCCTGGCAGGGAGTCTGCATGAAAGATTCCCTCCCTCTGCCCCTCCCCCACCCCCCACTCACACACACAGGCTTGCTTGCTCACTCTCTCAAAATAAATAAATAAATCTAATAAATAAATAAAATTAGGTGCTGGGTGAAACTTTACATTCCTTGAGAAACTCCCTTAGCATTTATTTTATTTTTTATTTTAAAAACACTTCAATAGGGCTTACTGGTGCCAGCCAGTGTTCTAAATGATTTAATATTGACACATTTGAGTCAATCCTCACCAAATGGCTATATAAAGAAGCTACTCCTATCATCCACATTTAACTTAGGAGGAAACTGAGCCACAGAGTCATGACTTCATTTGCTCAAGGTCATACAGTTCATAAGTATCTTTTTCCCCCCCTTTACTTACACTATTCTCTTTGCCAACGAGTATGCTTTCTTTCTTACTGGGCTTGCTCGTAGGTTCAGAGGCAGAATTTTTACCTGTCTTCAGCAGCTCTGGAAGATTCTTTCACCTATAAATATGCATTTTGTTTTCCTTTGTTGTTCTGATATCAGAGTATATTTTGCATTCTCTTTGTTCCTGGATAGACAGACATAGGAATAGAAATAAGGGTGGAGCCAATGACTGAGATCTAGATAAAACTGCAATTATGTCTGCAATCCCTAGATGCTAGAACAAGGACTCTGTAGCACTAAATCAAGGGGAAAGAATGATTTCTGTAATTGATTAAAGGTTAGTAGAAGCTCAAATTAAATCAGATTGTGAAACAAATATATGAATGAAGTTAATTTAAACAAGAGGCTGAATGTGTTTAGACAAATGGGAGAATGGTAGTGGTTTTTTTAATCTGCTGAGCAAATTCAATGGGATTAGAAGACAAGACAGGAGTGTGTACAGGAACTTGTCATGGCACTGCTCAGAGCTTCTCTCCTTAAAGTGATTTTTCTCCTATGGAGTCCAGAAAAGCAATATATTTAATAAGACCCCCAAAAAGCATTCAGGAGCCCAGGTATATAAACCACCTGCTAGAACACAGGAATACTAAGAAATACCTGTTCTTGCCTTTTGTTGCAGATAAGAACCTTCAGCGGTGACAGATTTTCATTTGTAATCACTCACAGCCAATTCCAATTTAGCACTGAGGGGCAAGTTTAGCTTTGCAGCTGAACCAAAGCTGCTCCACACAACAGAGTGTTTTTCAACTTTGTTTCTGTAATATTCCTTTGTCAGGAAATGATGAGAACTGCTAATGGGCAATGGATGACTTCCGTGAAAATAAACACCTGTGTATTTGGAGGCTATTTCTTTATAAAGATGCTTATTCGTGGATCATTCTTCTGGAAATCATGTGAAAGGGACTGCCAACACTATGACATGAACATAGGAGCTGAGACGCCAGGTGAACTTACCCTGGCCACAAGAGTCACCTTCACAGGGCACCGGTGTGTGTGAAGGTGATGGGGCTCTACATCTAGGGCACCTGGATGTTTTTCATTTGCTTGGGCTACCATAATAAATACCATGGACTGGGTGGCTTAAACAGCAGATACTTCTTTTCTCACAATCCTGGGTGCCGGACGTCCAGGTTCTAGGTATTGGCAGGGCTGGTTTCTTCTGAGGCACTTCTTGGCTTAAAGCTGGCCACCTCTCCCTGTGTCTTCTCGGGGCCTTCCCTCCATTCATGCCTGTTTCCTAATTTCCTCTTTTTCTAAGGACACCAGTCATATTGGATGAGGACCTACCCTAATGACCTCGTTTTAAATTAATCACCTCTTTAAAGACCCTATCTCCAAATACGGTCACATTCTGAGATACTGGGGGTTGGGACTCTAGCATGTGCATCTGGGGGGACATAATTCAGCTCATAGCATTATATCCAGGCACTCATGCCTCCTCACATCTCCCTACCATGTTCTGAGAAGATTGAATATTTTGGGACCGAGACATCAATCGCAGCAGCCCTGTTGCTCAGAAGCCACATCAATGACTTCAAAAGCCGATGATTTTCTGCCTAAAGTCATTTGAACAGACTTAAGGAGAGAAGGATTCCAACTACAAAATAAATTAGGATCTCGGGTTTTTAAACTCTTGTGTGACATAAATGTGAACTGAGAATATACCCCAGACTAGAAATGGAATAATAGGAATGGAAGTGACATTTTAATTTCTGAGACCCCGTGTAGACATTTAGTGAGAGCCAAAGGAGAAAAGGAGTTGAGAAGCGAAAAAAGGAGCCACGGCTCCCCAAGAAAATTTAAAATACAGTGAGAATACATTCTAACACAAACCTTCCATGACAACACCCTCATCAGATCAGAGAATCGAGAGGAAATTGGGAAGGGCAGATTATACATACATTGATGCAGCCTTCCTAATAGTCAAAGAAGATGCTGTGGGGGGAAGTTGACATGGTCTATGAACGAGTCAGAAGGCGGCTCATTAGCCTCCCTGTACTCGTTGTGTGCTCTGAATATTGCAGGCTTTCTCACTGTTTGCACAGTTTGACCCACAATAGCTCAACCTCCTGAAATATGAGCCATTGTTTCATTTCACTAAAGCCAGGCCTTTCTGGGGATCCCACAGCATGTTAGAGCTGAAGAAGACAGTACACTCACCAAACCCAGAGTCCTCCAGGTGGCCCCTGCAGAGTTGGTAGATTGCTCAGAACGGAGTTTGTAGTCCAAAGGCTTGGGGTACGCACACTTTGCATTGTCTGCTATTTGTTACTGGTATTTGTTGAGACTCGTGTTGCTAAAATGTATAGTTTGGATATCCCAAAAAAGTTTGCAGCTTTTTGTAACTTGCTTGACCCCAGAAGCACTCACACCGTGAGACATGCAGATGTAGTCCAAGTGCCTCATTTTTCGGATGAAGAAATAGAGACACAAGACTGATGCCCCTTTTCCAGGGGCAGTGCTAAGACCAGGACATAAATATCCTAATTCCTAGAGTCCTTTCTTGATGCCATTGAACTTCTTCCTAATGAGTACTGGTCTCTGGACTCAGAGAGAGGGACTGTGAAGATATCTATTCAGAAAATCTGAATCTTCAAGTTGGAATGTAACTTTTGACGTAACTGATAAACAACCCTCATAAATTATGCACCAACTACTGTATAAAAATTTGGATTTAGTTTATAATTGGGATATTCAAATCAAGAAAAGTTATCTTATAAATTGAACAAGTTTAAATTCTCACATTGAAAAAAATCACTTCTGTAAATTAACACAGTCTAGTTACTTTATATTATTACAGAAGTTCGGAAGGGTGAAGGTACACACGGACAAAGGAAACCCATAGAAAACACAAAATTCTCAGCCATAATATCTATTTCCTTGTTTCCTGGCTACTTAGGAAAAGTACAATTTTAACTTCATTTTTTTCTTCCCCTAAGAACAGGAGTGCCAGGTCAAATACAGGATGCCCAGTTAAATTTGAATATTAGATAAACAATACATCGATTTTTTTTTAAAGATTTTACTTATTCATTTGAGAGAGAGAATGGGAGAGAGCACGAGAGGGGGGAGGGTCAGAGGGAGAAGCAGACTCCCTGCTGAGCAGGGAGCCCAATGCGGGACTCGATCCCGGGACCCCAGGATCATGACCTGAGCGGAAGGCAGTCGCTTAACCAACTGAGCCACCCAGGCGCCCAACAATACATTGATTTTTAAAATAAGAAACTCTCAAATACCACATAAGATATACTGTATTTTTGTTTTGTTTTGTTTTTTTAAATCTGGCAATTCTGCCAACAAAGGATGCTCACACTTAGTGAAAAGGCCTTAAGGTCAGCAGTAGATGAAAAGTTTATTACGAAGCCAAGGAAAGGTTGGTCTTTATTGAAGAACGGAAGCTAAGCTGCAAATTGTGCAAGACTGTTGAATCGCAGACCTGTACCTCTGAAACAAATAATACATTATATGTTAAAAAAAAAAAAAAAGGAAGATAGCAGGAGGGGAAGAATGAAGGGGGGGAAATCAGAGGGAGAGACAAACCATGAGAGACGATGGACTCTGAGAAACAAACTGAGGGTTCTAGAGGGGAGGGGGGTGGGAGGATGGGTTAGCCTGGTGATAGGTATTAAAGAGGGCACGTATTGAATGGAGCACTGGGTGTTATACGCAAACAATGAATCATGGAACACTACATCAAAAACTAATGATGTGATGTATGGTGATTAACATAACAATAAAAAATTTTTTAAAAAGAATGGAAGCTAAATTCTAAAACATAAACCTGGGACACCCGGGTGGCTCAGTCAGTTAAGCGTCTGCCTTCAGCTCGGGTCATGATCCCAGGGTCCTGGATCGAGTTCCGCATTGGGTTCCCTGCTCAGCAGGGAGCCTGCTTCTCCCTCTCCCACTCCCCCTGCTTATGTTCCCTCTCTTTGTGTCAAATAAATAAAATCTTTAAAAACAAATTGTAAACTCAAGTAGAGGAGATGATAAACTAAGGGATAATTTTATAGATTAAATTCCATTTCCTACATTCTCAACCAGAGCCTCAATGAAAACTACCACATGTAAGCCTGTGTTTTAAAAGGTAAGTTTGGGGGTGCCTGGGTGGCTCAGTGGCTTGATTGATACGAATCTGCATATTTAGCACTCATGATAACAACAAAAATAAAGTTAAATCTGAATATCCTGATATGATCAGTAGGGAAATTTATTTTATTAAAATGAAAATGATACTAAGAAATATACTCATAGAAAATGCACATTAGCAACATCTCTATACTTACTCATACACATTTAGACATGTTCGGTGTGATTATTTTTGTAGAAAAAAACATATTGAAATGGTAGAAATAGACATGGCTCAGTCTACATCATGGAGATGCAGACATGAGAAAGAGGAAGAGCATATGTGGTCTGGCAATCTGGAGACCCAAAAAAGAGGGAGGAGACGGAGTGAGGTTTAGAAAGTGTTTGTGTAGGGGATAATGGATGGAATCATATAGGGAACACTCTGGCTCCAGGAGGAAGAGAATGTGTTCAGCCAGAGAACCTGAGTATGTCTCAGAGTTGATACCAGGCTATTTCTCCTACAGGTGAAGTTATAACCGCTATAAATAAGTCAGGGTATGTTAAAGTAGGTTGTCTCTGGCCAGCACTGTTTCGTGGTTGGGGGTGGGGGGTAGGGGAGATATGAGTAGGAGTGGAGCTCACTCTCCAGGAAGTTTTCCCACATCGCCTTGGGTTGCTAGTCAGCAGCACAAACTGTTCTCCCTGCCCCTTACCCACCATCACTGAGGGCTAGGCCCACCTCGAAAGGGGCGAAATAGATGGATGGGGATGAACAAGAGTCAAAAGTATATTGCTAAAATAAGTCGAAAACAAGTAGCAATCTTCATTCCAGAAACAGGCACCTGAAATACTTATCTGAACTGTTTTATTATAGGCCTTCTCTGCTGAGTAATTAAATATGAAACTTGTAGTTACCATATCATTCAAGATGTACCTTTATGCTCCAAGAAAAAATACTGCCCAATCAAAAAGCAACAAATTCCAAATACCACAATAAGAATTAACTGTATGCATAAATCCAAATCAAGTTTCCGTGTACCTTGACTAGCAAGGTACATCGAGGTACATCAAGAATCAGACCTTCTTTGAGAATGTGGCACGATAATTCCCTTTGCTGACTTAATCCCCTTCCTACTTTCTTTTTCTGTTTTTGTTTTCTCTGTTTTATTACATCAGGGACTATACAGTCATTTTCCATGAAATTTAGAACCAGCTAAATCAGGTAATAGCATTGCAAGATTTATATTTAATCTGGATTATCTTTTTTTAATGAATTTGATGTGTAACATTATGTAAGTTTAAGGTGTACAGCATGATACTTTGATACTTTTATTGACATGGAAAAACAAAACACCCAGTGCAAGCCAATTGAGTGTAGGGATGTCCTCAACCAACTTTTTTTTTTTTTTGAGGGACAGAGAGAGAGTAGGCAAGTGTGAGCAGAGGGTAGGGGCAGAGAGAAAGAAGGAGAGAGAATCTTAAGCAGGCTCCACGCCCCATGCAGGACTCAATGTCACGACCCTGAGATCATGACCTGAGCCAAAATCAAGAGTGCAACACTTAACCGAATGAACCACCCAGGTGCCCCTCCAACCAATCTTTTCAGTGCATGCCTGTCAACGCAAGTCCTCACAGAAGCAGAAGCCAAGTCAGGGTTAGGCATGAGGGATAAGCCTGTGGTGGATAAAGAGGGAGGGAGCCTTCAGACTATATTGCAGAATGACACCTGCAAGAGAAAAGAGAGAAGGAAGGGGTGGGGAGGAAGAGCCTTCATCTACAGCACAGTTTTGAGAAAACGTCAACCAGGCCAATGGCACATCCGTGACTAAAAGTCACTCGCTAAAGGACTCTTGTGTTAAGCCTAGAGCATAGCCTCCACAGTGCTCAGTCTAGACGGAAGGCAGTCCAGGTGAAGCACCATCTCAGCATGAATGCAGGGGAGAAACCAAAGTGGTGGCAGCTGGTGCTGTCAATCAACTATGCTCTCAGCAGCAGCTTCTCTTTCTTTTTATTTTTTTCTTGAAGTATAATTGACATACAATATTATATTAGTTTCAGGTGTATAGCATAGTGATTGACATTTGTATACATTGCAAAATGATCACCACACTAAGTCTAGTTACCATCTGTCACCATACAAAGTTACAAAATGCTTATCTCGTGATGAAAACTTGTAAGATTTTCTTTCTTAGCAACTTCCAAATTGCAATACAGTATTATCAACTCTAGTCATCATGCTGCACATTACATCCCCATGCCTTATTTATTTTATAACTGGAAGTTTATACCTCTTGATGCCCTTCACCCATTTCACCCACCCTCCCCTCTGGCAAACACCAATCTATTCTCTGGTTCCGTGAGTTCACATCTTTAGATTCCACATGTAAGTGAGATCATGCAGGATTTGTCTTTCTGTGTCTGGCTTATTTCACGTAGTGTGATATCCCCCAGGTTCATTGAAAATGTCAGGATTCCCATCTTTTTATGGCTGAATAATATTTCTCTCTCTCTCTTTGTGTGTGTGTGTGCATGTGTGTGTGTGTGTGTGTGTGTCCCATTTTCTTTATCCATTCATCCACTGATGGACCTTTAGTTACTTTCCATATCTTGGGTATTATGAACAATGTTGCAATGACTATGAGAATGCAGATATCTCTTCGAGATACAAATTTCATTTCCTTTCCTTTGGATATATATCCAGAAGTGGAATTGCTGATCATATGATAGTTCTATATTTAGTTTTTTGAAGAACCTCTATACCGTTTTCCATAATGGCTGTACCAATTTACATTCCCACCAACAGAGCACAAGGATTTCCTTTTCTCCAAATCTTAACCAGTGTTTTATCTCTTGTCTTTTAATAACAGCATCCTAACAGCAATGAGGTAATACCTCATTGTGGTTTTTATTTGCATTCTCCTGATCGTTAGTGATGTTGAGCACCTTTTCCTATACCTGTTGGTTGTTTGTATGTCTTCGGGAAAATGTCTATTCAGTCTTCTGCCTATTTTCTAATCAGATTCTTTGGTTTTTGCTATTGAGTTGTAGGAGTTCCTCATAGATTTTGGATATTAACCCCTTATCAGATAGATGGTTTGCAAATATTTTCTCCCATTCCGTTAAGTTGCTTTATCATTTTATTGTTTCCTTCACCGTGCAGAAGCCTTTTGGTTGGATGCAGTCCCACTTGTTGATTTTTGCTTTTGTTGCTTGTACTTTTGATGTCATATCCAAAAAGCCACTGCCAAGACCAATGTCAAGGGGCTTTTTCCCTGTTTTCATCTAGGAGTTTGATGCTTTTAATGTCTTCCATTTGAGTCCTTAATCCATTTTGAGTTAAGTTTTGTAAGCGGTGTAAGATAAGATGGAGGATGGGGGTCCAGTTTCGTTCTTTGGCATACAAATATCCAATTTCCCCAACACCATTTATTGACGAGACTATCCTTTCTCAATTCTCGGCTCCCTTGTCAAATATGAGTTGACTGTGTATGTGTGGGCTTATTTCTGGGCTCTCAATTCTGTATCATTTATCTATACCTGAGGCATGGGCCGGCATGACACCTGCAGAGTCCCTTGGCAGATGTTGCTGGTGGCAGGACCAAGGCCAAACAGAAATATAGCCATATCCCCAGAGGGGAGGAGCTGTTTCTGGGTCTGTAGCTAGGACCACAGTTGGCAATTCAAAAACCTGAGCATGGGCCTGCCTTCTCAAAACAGCCCTCTTTGGTCTTGGGCACTTTTAGTGTTTTACAGTCTCCTACCTGAATCCCAAAGCTCCCACAAAGGCACTTTTGTCATTTGGCTGCCAAATGATTGTTGCTGAGCAGGCATCCAGTGGGACCTCCAATTCTGCCATCTTGCTGATGTCACTCCCTGTGAAAATATTATTTGTTAAAAATTTGACTCCCCCTTTTAAAATTATTTTGTGTGTGTTTGCCTTGCTGCCTGATTTAACATCTTTCCATAGTCTACCCAAAGAAATCTCTCCAGGGAATGTTTATAAGACATTCTACCAAAATTAAAACAGGTTAAGCCTCCAACTCTTGATTTCTGCTCAAGTCATGATCTCAGGGTTGTGAGATCAAGCCCTGCATCAGGCTCTGTACTGGATGTGGAGCCTGCTTAAGATTCTCTCCCTCCCTCACCCTCTGCCCCTCCCCCCTAAAAAATTTAAAACAAGCATTCTTTATTGGTGAAACCAAGAACATATTCCTTTTCTACAACTTCTAAAACAACTTAAACTTGTATGTACCAGAAAACAGAAACCTCTGCAGACCAGCATCATCTAAAGCAAATCTTAAAAGATGAGAGTAGGGCACCATATGGGTAATGAACCGTGCAGCACTTGCTTCAAGAGGCACCCAGTTTGAAAAGAGCATTGTCAGGCTGACGGAAGCATTTGTCTCAGTAAATACTCTTCTTCATTCCTAAAGCACTCAACCATGAGAAGGTGAGCACAGACAGCAGTCTAAAAGTCTCTAATGAATACTTGTAACACACAAACCAAAAAATTCTTGATCTATCTAACCTTTGTGAAAAATAGCAAGAGAAGAGATGGGGTTAAAAATGAGGAAGAGGCATCTACTTCCAAATGTGATGGGCCAGCTTGTAGCAAAATGAAACTCTCAGCAAGAAAATCTTTAAAAGATGAATAAAACACAGAAAACATCGGGTCCAAAGTATTAGAGAGTTACCAAGTCAGCCAAGATTCAAGGAGCCAAGTTGCTGGAAAGACCAGAAAAGTGAACTCAGCATTCTGGGTCCCCTTCCCTTTAAGCACTTGATGATTCATACACAGGGCAAAAGGAGTTTTAAAAATCCAAAATAGGGGCATCTGGGTGGCTCAGTCGGTTAAGCGGCCAGTTCTTGATTTCGGCTCAGGTCGTGATCTCAGGGTCATGAGATTGAGCCCCATGTCCAGCTCTGTGCTCAACCCAGAGTTTGCTTGAGATTCTCTCTCTCCCTCCCCCTGCTCTCTCTCTCTCTTTCTAAATAATTAAATAAAATCTTTCTTTAAAAAATCCAAAATAAAGAGGGAATGTGCCCCAATTTATTTCATGAGGCTGACCCAAATTTCATATTAAAATCTGAAAAGGACATTGCAAGAAAAGTTAATTACAGATTAATATCGATCATGAACATAGTTGTAAAGTTGATTTCAATATTATGCATAAATACGTAAAAAAGATAATACATCATAATCTATTTGCATTTATTCCAGGAATGCAACATTGTTCCCACATTAGGAACGCTAAGCAGGAAAAAAAAAAAAGAAAGAAAGAAAGAGAAGAAAGAAAAACCAAACAATTCATTCCAGAAGAAGAAGAGGGGGAAAAAAAATCTCAATAGGTGCCAGAAAAGCACTTGAAAAAATTCATTATAAAAACATTGGCAAAATAGACATAGAAGAATCTGACATTAGTCTGATATTGAGGGATTACAAAATACTTAATGGTAAAATGGTAAACACTTAATGGTAAAATATGGAAGCCTTACTTCCTAAGATCAGGAATATGACAAAGTACCATCTATCATCACGTCTATCCAACACCGCATTTTAGATCTTTAGCTGTGCACCGATGTAAGTAAAAGAACTACCAAAGCATAAGGAATACAAAAGTAAATATACCTGTGATTAGTCATAGACAACACAGTTATTTATGTGACATATCCAAAAATATCCCACAGAAACACTATTAAAGTGAATCGAGCAAAATTGCTCAATAAAGTCAGGATGAAAAAGTTTCATTGTTATCTACCAGAAAGAAGTAGAAAATTAGTTTTTTAAATGATCCTTATAAGAGCATAAAGAATACTTAGGAATTACCCTCACAGAATATGTACAATACTTTGTCACGGAAAACTAAATACAATATTAAGAGAAAATAGAAAAGATCTAAACAGAAGACAAATGTCCATGATTTGCAAGACACACATTGTAGAGATAACTCCTTCTAAACTGATATATGCATTCAATACAACCCAAATGAAAAGCCCAGCTGTATTTTTATCGTGTGGAAATTGAAAAACTGCTGTTAAAATGTATATGTATATTTAAAAGGTCACAACCTAAGACAATTTTGAGTTCCAATTAAACAGAATAGAGTTCAAAAGCACAGCTATACAAATATGTCCATGTGCATTTTTACAAAGGGGACACTCAGGGGCACTTCCATGGTTCCTTCGGTTAAGCATCCAACTCTTGATTTCAGCTCAGGTCTTGATCTCGGGGTCATGAGTTCAAGCTCCCCCATGGAGCCCACTTAAAAATAATAATAATAATAATAAATAAAAATAAAAGGGACACTCCAGGGAAGTGCCAAAAAGAATGGTCCTTTCAGTAAAATTTCAACGGGGAAAAAAAATCATTCTTGACCCTTCCCCATACAATACACAAAAGCATTCTAGAGGTTGTGAAGATGTAAATAGTAAAGGCAAAATAATAAACTCTTAAAATAACATAAAGGAGAAAATATTAATGAGCTCTGGGCAGCAAAGAAAAGGAGAGAAGACCGTCCCCAAATATAAATACCACAAATTACTCTTATCTACAATGTTAAAATGTGAGTGTGTGCGTCTAGAAACTATACAGAAAGACAGACAATGCTATAGAAAAAAGGAACATACATTTTAACCACCACCCCCAAAAAAGATATCCAAATGGCAGGTAAACAAACGAATAGGTTAAAACCTCATCAGTCATCGAGAACAACCAAATGAAAATTAAAACAATTAAAACAATGAGACACCAATGTACATAGACTGGAATGGCTAAAAATAAACAATATGAAAAATACAGACATCCCTAAAGTGTCGGCGAGGCTGTGAACACTTGGAAATACCATGCGCTGCCTGGGAGTGTTAATTTGCACAACCATGCTGGAAAACTCCTTGACACTATTAATAAATTAAAACTGGCTTGTGTGTATTGTAGGATTAAACAATGAGTAAATATATAGATATGTGAGTCATGTTTCTCCCGACAGAAGAAGTGAGAAACAATGAACGAGGAAGCCAAAGAATAACCTTGAACGATAGGACTGGAATTTGAAGTAAGAAAAATATGGTTTCAGTAGTTTCTACTAAGGGGCCCACAGCCAGTGACACCCCAGGAGAACTAGATCCCAAGCCTCGCTTTCTAAATGCCATTGCCCTCTCAAAGGAAAACAGGGCTCGCTGGGGCAACCGTGGGGTAGCCACCAGAAGAGCCTGGAACATTTCCAAACAAGCATCATGAATGGATGTTAAATTTAAACTGGGGAAAACTTTGAGGAAAAGAAGGCTATTTACACAGCGTTTGAGTATCTTCCCATAACTTTTAGCAAATTACAAAATAAAGTAAACTCATAATGGTGAAGATAGATAACAACTTGGCCAAGTAATCAAAATTCACGAAAAGAGACAAAACATCAACAGAAAGGGTCATATGGGCTCCCAGACATAATTGCTTCAGAAGGACACATCACGGCATGTATCCAAAATGCATAACCATGATTGACTAATGAGGAAACATCAAAGAAACCCGAAGTGAGGGACATTCTGTAAAATATCTGGCCTGTGTTTTTTCACGAGAGACCAGAGAAGGCTAAGGAACTCTTCCTTTTTTATATATAAATTTTATTTATTTGAGAGAGAGAGCATGCCATCCGTGTGAGTGGGGAGAGTGGTAGGGGGGCACAGAGAGAGGCAGAGGGGGAGGGAGAGTGAAAGGGAGAGGATCTCAAGCAGACTCTGCGCTGAGTGCAGAGCCCAACTCAGCGCTCTATCCCACAACCCACAACCCACAAGCCAGAGATCATGACCTGAGCGGAAACCAAGAGTCGCACACTTAATTGACTGAGCCACCCAGGTGCCCCAGAACTCGTTCTGATTCAAGGAGACTAGAGACATGAGAACAAGATTCAGTGTGGGTCCAGAACTGGATCCTTTACTGTAAAAATACAGTTAAGGAGGATGTTATTGAAGCAACTGATGTACTTGGAATATGACCTATAGAATAAACAACAGTATTATTTGATGTTAAATTCCCTGAATTTGATAACTGTACTGTTGTTATGCAAGTAAATATCCTGTTCATATTATATGATATAACATATAGTTATGTAATATTATTAATAATAATTATATTAATACAGAAGTACTAAGGGGTAAAGGGCCTGGTGCATGCAACGTACCTCCTACCTCCAAATGGTTCAAAAAATATAATGTATTGATATACAGACAGATAAATGGTAGGAAGGTAGATGATTGGTTCATAGATAGAGAGAAAAAATAGATAAGAAATATCTTTCATTTCGGGGAGCCTGGCTGGCTCAGATGGTTGGGCGTGTGCCTTCGGCTCAGGTCATAATCCCGGGGTCCTGGGACTGAGCCCCACATTTGGCTCCCTGCTCGCTGGGAGGCCTGCTTCTCCTTCTCCCTCTACTGTTCCCCCTGCTTGTGCTCTCTCTCTCACTCTCTCTGTCAAATAAATAAACAAAATCTTAAAAAAAAGAAAAGAAATATCTTTCATTTCAACTGTTCTTTTCTCTGACAGTTTACTTCTTCCTTTACTTAATTTTAATTATCTTGTTTGTTGTTCTTTCTTCAATTCTTTTTATTAAATTTTCATTCAAATCTATTCTCTCTCGGCACCATTTTAATTTATTAGCCATTTCTGAAGTATCTTTTTTCTGACATATCTAATTTCAACTTCTATCCTGAACTCAGCCAAGTCTGGTGATATTTTTTCTGGTTTT
The DNA here is from genome assembly GCF_011800145.1 of Mirounga leonina. Lineage (NCBI taxonomy): Eukaryota > Metazoa > Chordata > Mammalia > Carnivora > Phocidae > Mirounga > Mirounga leonina. Next base: position 11,422,868 of record NW_023270469.1, read on the forward strand.
TCTTCATTTTTATTCTTAGTTTTTGAATATCTGATTTTAGGGGGTTTTCCCTTTAAATTCTCCATATGTTATTTTGGGGTGTTATGTACAGTTTATTCTGTTTTGCTGGTAATTCTTCTCCACTGAAATGTGTTGATTCCCAATTTCTGTGTTCTTCTCTCATTGGTTTTGAATGAAGCTGGTCTCATTTTCCCTTTGGAGAGGCATTTCATGTGAAAAGTTCCTATAGGAGTCCCTCCACTGTCAGTGGAACGAGTTACACTTTCTTTAAAGATTGATACGTTTTTAGAGGTCATGATATGCTCTTGAGCTTGGGTAAATTCCCTCCCCCACTCCATACCCATACATCCCACTTAACTTGCAGTACACCGTGAGGAAGTCAAGATACCATTCTTAACCATGGTAATTTTTTAAATACGTATTAAAGAAACTGACAGGAAAAGAATGTAAAATAAAATATAGACCTTAAAATACTAGAAAATACAAAATAGAAGGCAAGCTATTTCATATAGCACTTTACCACGTGTCATTCCTTTATTTTTATTGTATCGTAGTCTCAAGTGAATTCCTGAGGCTAAGCACACAGTGCATTCATTTTTCTAAGTAATTACGTGTCTTCACATTGTCTCTAGTCTATAAGACATTTTGCTTATTTGATTAAAGAACTGCAGGTTGAAAATCATTTCTTCAGAACTGTAACAGCACTGCTCAGTCGTTCTGTACCATCTTATTTCTGTGGTTGAGATTTGTGATACCATTGTAATTCCCTCCCCTCCCTGAAGTGATCATTTTTTTCCCTCCCTAGAAACTTTTGTGTGAGTTTTTATTTAATCCACCAAATGCTTAAAAGTGAAGGTTTTTTTTCTCTTCGTATTGTTGGGAACTTGCTGCACATATACAATCTGAAGACCTAGGTCTTTTTGCGAGTCTTAGGGAGGACATTGCACACTTGCTTTGGTAACTTCTCTTCCTCTCTTCCCCATTTCCTAGAACAATCATCACTTGTGCGTCGGAATTCCTACAATAAACCAACGTGATCACATTCTAAGAGAAAAGAAGCGGACATTATTCTCTAAATAATAACATATTTAGAAATGGTATACAGTAGACTCAAAAGAGCAAAAATAAGGTTAAATGTTATGTGAGAGGACTTCAGAGAGTGACAGGGCTTAACATGCCAAACTTCAAAAATATAGTAAAACTGAAGATCCAGCTGAAGGGAAGCTGGTATTGAGAATAGTCACCTCCTGGAGCACCTGGATGGCTCAGTTGGCTAAACGTCTGACTCCGGCTCAGGTTATGATCCCGGGCTTCCTGCTCAGCAGGGGGTCTGCTTCTCCCTCAGCCCCTCCCCTTGCTCCTGTGTGTTCTCTCTCTATCCCTCTCTAATAAATAAAATCCTGAAAAAGAGAGAGAGAGAGAGAGAATAGTCACCTCTCTGATCAAGTGAAATTTGTTTCCAGTTTTTATGAGGCAAAAGATGTTTTAAAAAACCCCAACTCTCTGAGGTACCCAAATGCAAAGATACAATAGAGGCCATTTTTAATCTCCAATCCTCCCTGTTTTCAACGTATGTTTAACAATAACCGGAGGTTTGTAACATTAATCAGTTAACATGATTCACAACCTATGATAATTCACAATTCCACTGTGTAGTCACTTGGACAAATCAAAACATCCTTTATTAGTTGGGTTCCCATTTACATAATTTTTCCTTCCCATGGGATGTTGGCAGTGTGAACAATTATCACAAGAATAAAAGAATACTTATTATCTTACCAGAAATCAAAGGCTGCTTAAATTTCAAAAGGCTTTAATTTACATAAAGAAGTCAATCTTATAAACAATCTTCATGTGAAAATACCTCAATTTAGTAAAAAGCCAAGCACAGAGTCTGGAACCTGGCACAGTACCTGACAAAGGGTGCCCAGTCAATGTAAAGAATTAATGTGTTAAGAAAGAAACTTCACTTCCCTGCTCAAAACTCTCTAATGGCTTCTCATCTCATTGCAAATAAAACCAAGGTCCTTACAATGGCCTACAACCTTCTACATGATCTGGCCCTCTCCCTCTGTCTCATTTCTCAGTATGACCTCTTCATCTGTGTAATCTGCGGTACTCATACTGACCTCCCTGTTGTTTCTAGAATATTCCAGGTGCACTGAGGATGTTGCCTTTGTTCTTCCCTATACCCTGGATTTTCTTCACCCAGACACCTGCACAGTTTTTTCCTCTCTTCTATTAAGTCTCAGTGAAAACTTCCTTCACTGACCTCTCTGTATTTTCAACCTTCTCTGCACACATCCTTCCCTGCTTTATTTTTCTCTTTTGCCTTTATCATCATTTAATGCATTATAATTTTCTTTTTTCAACCTGTTTATTATTAGTATCCCATCGACAGATCACGCTTGGGTACTGATAGAAACTGATAGACTATGAACTCCAAGAAAGCAATAATTTTAGCCTGTGTTCTTCTCAGGACAGTGCTCAACACATAATTGCTAAATGAGTGAAAGAATTAATAAGCAAAAGAATAAATGAATGAATGACAACTCATAAGCTGAGGCTGGAGAGTTAGAGAGAGGCCAGATGATGCAGGGCTCATAAGTCAGTTTACGGGATTTCGATCTCATCCTAAACACAATGGCAGGTCATCAAAAGTTTTGAGTTGGCAACGATATGCTCTAATTTACATTATAAGTTTGTCATTTATAGCAAGAGTGATAACTGGAGGAAGCAGAGAGGAGGCAGTAATCCAAGGTTATTGTGGTGGCTCCAGTCAGGACAGTGGTTGTGAAGCTAGAACAAGATGGGATATTGTCACACTGGTGTGGTGCCATGGGTGCCATCAGGAGAGATTGCTGGAGGGATGAGAAAGTTGTCACAGATGGTCCCTGAAGATAGAAGGGGTATAGACTAAAGAAGTCTCATTGCATTTAATGACATGGAAGTCCCTGCTAACCTCAGCAGGGAGGGAGAAGCAGGGCTACTCACAGAAGACAGGGTCTCGGGAAACCAGCCTGACAATCCATGGGAAATCGGTAGTGTGGATAACTTGGCTTTGAGAAGAGATGGCAATTGTTTTCAAGTCAAAGATATATTGATCTCACATGGAAGGTGGGGGGAAACAGCAGGCATACCGAACCCTAGTCCCTTCCTATGCCATCTTACAAACAACCCTCAGTCCAATTCCACTCTTACTTCTCGGCAAAATGCCCTTGAGAAACAGGAAGTAGGTTAACCTTCCCTAAGTAACTCATTCTACTGTTTAACCCCAGCTTTACAAACTAATGCCCTTAAATCCTAGATAAATCCTCCATACTGCAGGCTATTTTAGGACCATAATCTCTTCTCACTGCATGATCAAACCAACTATCTCTTCAAATACAGTCAACTTTTGTTCTGCCTTTTCAATACATTGAATATAAAAGTTGAAATAAGAGTCTGAAAGGGTAATTGTATGTGGTTATATTTCTTTGTCACTAATTTCAAAAGTCCACATAAACCATAATTCGCTGTCTTTGCAAATGTTATCTTGTATTACTTATAATCTTTTTTTTTCTTTTTCTTTTTTATAAAGGGAGGGAAGGGGTGGGGGGAGGGCAGAGGGAGAAGGAGAATCTTAAGCAGGCTCCACACCCAGCACAGAGCCCGACAGGAGAGCTCGATCTCACACCCCTGAGATCATGACCTGAGCCGAAATCAAGAGTCAGACGTTTAACCCACTGAGCCACCCAGGTGCCCCATTGCTTACAATCTCTTAATTGTTGTGTTGTTCAAATATTCTGAATCTGCCTACTTACCTCATTTGAAAGTTAGTCCAGTTACACTTTCTTATAACCTCCAATCATCTCCTTGAGTTTTGATGTTACTTAAGTTACAATTTTTCAGAAAGTGAAGGAAGAAAGTCTACAATAAGCTATGATAGAAGTGCTCTGACGTCACTGACAAGTATACTCTTGTATTTTACTTTCCTCACCCATATTTTAAACTGTATTTGTAACTTCCAAACTTTGCCATGTTAGGAAGCTCCATACAAATGAATTTGCTTCCCAATTAGAAGGCTCAGTCATGTAAAAGGAAGTATATTTTCAATACCTACAATACTTAAACTATTAGAATCAAATAAGAATAATACGTGTCCTCTATCCTATTCAATCCTGTGCCTGCCAGAGACTAGGTACTTTGTAAATATGTGCTGAATGCATAAGTGAGTGAATGAGAACATTTCACATTTTGGCAGAATGCGTGATGGTCTAAATATTCTGATATGGGGGGCACCTGAGTGGGTCAGTTAAGCGTCTGCCTTCTGCTCGGATCATGATCCCGGGGTCCTGGGATCCAGCCCCACATTGGGCTCCCTGCTCAGCGGGGAGGTTGCTGCTCTCTCTCCCCAGCCCCCGCTCTTGCTCTATCTCTCACTCTCTCTCAAATAAATAAAATCTTAAAAAATAAATAAACATTCTGATGTTGAAGGGGAAAGGAAATTACTACGTGTATTTAGAGGTGTGTAATGTGTTCATGTCATTGCTATCTTATAGAAATTTCTAAGATGATAGCAGTGTTCTACATTGTGTTGTTCAGTATGGTTTCCATCAGCCACGTGCAGCTACTGAGCATTTGAAATGCGGTTTGTACATCTAAGGAGCTGAACTTTTTTTTAATTTTAACTAACTTAAATTTAAATAGCCACATACAGCTACAATAGAAGACAGGGCAGGGGCGCCTGGGTGGCTCAGTCCGTTAAACGTCTGACCCTTGGTTTTGGCTCAGGTCATGATATCGAGGTCATGAGATCAGCCTTTTGTGGGGCTGAGCACAGAGTCTGCTTATCCCTCTGCTCCCCCCCCCACCACCAAATAAATAAATAAAATATTTTTGGGTAAAATATTTTTATTTATTTGAGAGAGAGAGAGACAGCACAAAGCAGAGGGAGTGGCAGCAGGGAGGGAGAAGCAGACTCCCGGCTGAGCAGGGAGCCCGATGTGGGACTCGATCCCAGGACCCTGGGATCATGAGCTGAGCCGAAGGCAGACTCTTAACGACTGAGCCACCCAGGTGTCCCAGTAAATAAAATCTTGAAAAAAAAAAGAAGATGATGATGATGATGAAGAAGAAGAAGACAGTGAAGCTTTAAATGAATCTATACATGTTTGGTCCAGAAAAAGTACTCCTGTCCTTTTAAAAACTAAAAGAATTTCCTGATATGCCCGATACCATGTTAAAAAGAAACTAATTCAAATACCAGTTTTGGATGTTTATACCAGTTTTAAACATCAGTGTCAAAGAGTCAGGTTAGCTGGAGAAACACAGCCTCTGATGGTACCCACTCCACACTCCTCTGCCTCAGTGGTTCTAATCTGCTTCAGGATTTACCATATTCACAAATGTTTCCGCCATCCCTGGAGCTGAATTTTTTCAGGCTCCATGTAGCCATCTCTGAGTGTGCCTGATACAGAGTAGGCATGTTAGTATCCAGTGAATGCATACACAGCAAGGTGTACGTGTTGCTTTTTTCATTGAGGTACAAGTCGGTCTATGCAGCACAAGAGTCGAATATCACACATGCATAGACAGAAACATAATTAGGGTTACCACATATGCAGGTTTAACCCAGGCAACAGAAATTTAAACTTGCATTCCTAATGTCCCCGTCTGGGTTGTTAGCCTCTTTGATTCTCAAATGTATCACTGTTCAGAGTCTACCAAATCCCTATTCTTCATCAACAATCCTGAGCTGTATTTGTGTGAATTGCTACATTTTGGAATAATCAATGCATGATGATGATGATGATGATGATGATGATTAAATTCTCCTTCTTGGTCTGATCATTGCAAATGTATGTTACAGGTATTTGATTAACTACAGTATATTCTTATCAAGTAAAAAAATAATCATAATATTGAAATATAAAAGCCACTTTGGTTTCCATAAAAAATTAAAGATCTTGGCTTAAGTCATAATTAAAAAGGAATTATGTACAAAATTAAGACAGAATGATGAAATTAAACCCTCGCTGCTGCCCCCCATGTATTACAAGGAACACTCCTTGTGAGTGTTGTGAGTGTGAGCAAGTTGAGAACCCACTTCAAAACCAGGAAGGTGTGCTCACACTTGAGGATGTCCCCACTTCTGGCCACACCCACATTACCGTGAATCAGAACCGAATTAGAATTCCTGTGTTAAACATTGTTTAAGCTAATTTGAAATGTAATTGCATAATCACATCAATATAGTCATAGAATTGTGGTTTTTACAGACAAGGTATAATCATTTTCTAATTACCAATTAAGAACTCTCCACGGTTTATTAGAAAATAAAAGCCTAGAATAGCTTGGTAAATTACAGTAGGCAAATTAACCCAGTTGCCCTCTGGAGCTCCTCAGGTGACAGAAATACAAATAATTCACTGTGAAACCCTAGCTCTAATTTGTATCCTGAAACCAAAATTCATGCGCACACGCTCTACACCTTCTCCTCTTCACTACCAGTTTCTGTAATCCAAGTTCCAGGGGAGAATGATATTGAATCCAGAGACTCTGAGCAGTTGCTTTGTTGTAAGTGCCAGTGAAAGACCAGTCTTTGCAAATACAAATGACTCGAACGTGGTCCATTCGTACAATGAGGTTTAAAGTAGCTTCAGAGTTCCTGAGCGACCAGTCGAAGTAGGTGCCTATATTAATATAGTACGTGGGCATAGGATGAGCAGTCAGAACACCTGGGTTCCAGGCCGGCTCTCATTCTGACCACTGAACCCCAGGGTCCTTATGTATAAAATCAGAATTAGCCCCACAACTACCAGGTTAGAAGGACAAACGAGTGAAATAAAGTAGGCAGAAGTCTCACTATGCACATGAAGTTCAATATTTTCAGGTATTCTTGGAGTCGAATTATGTTATAGTGAAAGAAGTCCTTTCTCTAGGAATCAGAATGCTCAGCAGACTGATAACCATCCATAGAGAGCATGGTGGGCCTGTGTCCTTAGGCCTGAAAAGCTTGGTAAGAGAACTTTCTCTGCCTTCAGAGTTTCCAACCCAGGCCTCTTAACCTGCTACCTCTAAGAGTTTCAAAATCGGCCCTAAAAAATATTGCTGGAAAGACCAGCTCTGTGTTTTCTCCCAAATTAGATCTTTATTCCCTATGCACCTCAAGATTGCAGGACATTTCACTCTACCTCTGAAAATATTTTAACCAAGATCCCTAGCTTCCATTACATATCAAAACCAGCTCAAAATTTCCATGGAAAAAAAAAAAAAGGAAAAGGAAAAGAAAAATCCCTGCTGTTGTATTGTGATATTGGCCCTGCGTGACCAGGAAAAGCTTTGCTGGTTACTCTTTTCCCCAGGATAGCATCTCTGTCTGTGCAAGCTCTCAGGTCACACTCAGAATCAGGAAATACTTCTCTCACAGATTTAAGGGGGAAAAAAGGCAGAGATCACTACCTCACCTCTGGTATGTTCTCTCCTCCCATAAATTGTGGTTCAATTAACCTCCTGTGCCTCCACAGCTCTCTGATATCTTCAAAATATTTTTTATTAGGATTTGCAGGGGGAGGGAGGCATAGGCATACTTGCATGCGGTGTCCCATTACATCACTCCTGGGAGTGCAAGTCATGTCAAGTTCTTTGAATTCTGGTCTAATATATTTTGCCCATATTCTTTAAGTATGTTTAAAATGAAACCTTGTTTTTATTTAAACTTGGGAGTCCAATTTTCTAATAAATGGCCTATTTGACCTTGAATCCTAACTCGTGTTCTTGCAGAAAATTTTATTATTTCAATATACTATCTACTCCAGAGAAATTGGTACTAGAAGTGTTTGGCTTTGTTCTTATCCCACAGAGAATGGCCAGTCGTGGGATCACCTAAAAAGTTCCTTTTGACATTGCCTTAAAGAAGATATTAATCATAGAATTCTCTTAAGACCATATGATATCTATTCCATAGAAATTAAAATAAAATTGAACATGTTATTTACGCATTATTAAATATTGTGTAGTAGGGTGCCTGGGTGGCTCAGTTCTTAAGCAACTGCCTTCGGCTCAGGTCATGGTCCCAGGGTCCTGGGATCGAGTCCCATATCGGGTTCTCTCCTCTGCGGGAAGCCTGCTTCTCCCTCTCCCACTCCCCCTTGCTTGTGTTCCCTCTCTCACCGTGTCTCTCTCTGTCAAATAAATAAATAAAATCTTTAAATATTGTGTAGTAATTCCCTCCATGTATCTAATAAAGAAATGTAAGTACAGAGAGGTAAAGTAAATTGCCAAAGAGTATAGCATTACCTGATGGAAACATTAAAAAATAAAATTAGCCCAGATTTCAAAGATTGCCCTTCTTAGAGTTCTGGCTCCTACCTCTATTTGACTTAATAAATGCCTCCCCCACCCCCACCGCCATATTCATGGTTCATCCTTCTACTGTGGATAAGTGATGTGTTATGGTCCAGGCCCTTCAAACAGTTAATTCCAAAGCCCCAAGTATGATCAGCAAAAGGAAGCAGTAAGAGAAAAGTGCAGGCTTTAACTCTGTAACAAGTCAGTCTGTTCCTCAGTAAGATCCGGAAACAGCAAGAACACTATTCAAGTTGCTAAAGTATTTGCCACCAATTGAGAACAATTAAAAATTTACTAATTCAGGGGGGCGGAGCAAGATGGCGGAGGAGTAGGAGACCTGGATTTCGTCTCCTCTCAGGAATTCAGCTGGATAGGGATCAAACCATTCTGAACACCTACAAACTCAACAAGAGATCGAAGAAAAGAAGAGCAACAACTCTCTCATCAGAAAAGCAACCACTTTCTGGAAGGAAGGACGTGCGGAGAAGTGAATCCGAGGCGATATTCGGGAGGACAGACGGCGGGGGAGGGGCCTCCGTCGGCCGCTTCTGGCAAGTGATAGAGCCGCGGAGCACGAAATCGGAACTTTTAAAAGTCTGCTCCGCCGAGGGACGTCACTCTGGTGGCTAAGCGGGGGGTGGAACCCTCCGGGACAGGGTGGTCTCAGGACCCTCGGGGTCACAGAAAGACCGGGGGTGCCTGAGGGTGGCAGAGCTCCCAGGTAACGGAGCCGGGAAGCCGGCTGCAGAGGCGGAGCCCAGGCGGGGGCTCTCAGCTCGGGGTGGCCATAAACCGTGATCTGCGGCACAGTCGGGCCACTGCTCCTCCAGCAGGGACCCCACAAGCGGCAGGTCCGGGGAGACTCACCTTCCTCCCCGGGAGGAGCCGCGCGGGAGGGCACCGCAGGGATCTGCTGGGTTTGGAGACTCCACCCGGGTCGGGTGCCAGAGAGAGAAATGCGCGGTCACAGGCCGGGTGAGCACGGAGTGCGGCCGGAGACCGGGGAGACGGGAGCGACTGACGGCTTTTCTCTGGGGGCTCACTGAGGAGCGGGGCCCCGAGTTCTCGGCTCCTGCGGAGCGGAGATTGGGAGGCCGCCATTTTCACTCTCCGCCTCCAACGCTGTACGGAAAGCTCGCAGGGAACAAAAGCCCCGAGAGCAAATCCGAGCAGATGACTTAGCCGGGAGGGGGGCAAGGGCGGGGCAATTCCGCCTCCGGCAGAGACATTTGGAAACCACGGCAACAGGCCCCTCCCCAGAAGATCAGCGAGAACAGCCAGCCAAGACCAAGTTTACCGATCAATGAGAACGGCAGAATTCCAGCGCTAGGGGAATACTGCACATAGAATCCATGGCTTTTTTACCATGATTCTTTAGTCTTTCAAAGTTAAATTTTTTTTAACTGTCTTTTTTTTCTTTTTTTTTCTTCTTGAATTTTTCTTTTTCCCTTTTTCAACCAACATCTTATCAATCCCTTTTTTTAAAAAAAACATTTTTATTTTTCATTTTTAGAGTCATATTCTATCCCTTCATAGTAGTTACCCGTATTTTTGGCTTATATATATAAGTTGTTCTCTCTTTAAAATTTTGAGATAGTTTCTTCTAACAGATTAAAATATACCCTAAATCTCTAGTATATGGTGTTTTCTATTCCCCTGCCTGATCACATTCTCTCCCCCTTTTTCTTTCCTTTTCTTTTTTCTTTTTTTAAATCCTCTTCTTTCTTTTTTCAAACAACTTCTTATCAATTCCTTTTATAAAATTTTTTATAATTTCCATCTTTACAGTCATCTTCCATCCCTTCATCATATCAACCCTTATTTTTATACATATATGTTTTTCTTTCTTTAAAATTTTGGAAGGCACTTTCTTCTAAAAGACCAAAATACACCCCAAATCTAGTGTGTGGCACTGATCTATATACCAGCCTGATCATATTTGATCACATTCTGGTTTTTTGTTGTTGTTGTTGTTGTTTTGTTTTGTTTGTTTTTGTTTTTATCTTTATCTTTTTCTTTTTTTTCTTTTTCTTTTTTCTCTCTTTCCCTTTCTTTTCCCACTGCTTCAGGTCTTTTCTGATTTGTTTAGAGTATATTTTCTGGGGACGTTGTTACTCTGCTAGCATTTTGTTCTCTCATTAATCTATTCTCCTCTGCACAAAATGACAAGACGGAAAAAATCACCTCAACAAAAAGAACAAGAGGCAGTACCGACTGCCAGGGACCTACTCAATACGGACATTAGTACGATGACAGATCTAGAGTTCAGAATCATCACTTTAAAGATACTAGCTGGGCTTGAAAAAAATATGGAAGTTATTAGAGAAACCCTTTCTGGAGAAGTAAAAGAACTAAAATTCAACCAAGTAGAAATCAAAAAGGCTATTAATGAGGTGCAATCAAAAATGGGGGCACTAACTGCTAGAATAAATGAGGCAGAAGAGAGAATCAGTAATATAGAAGATGAAATGATGGAAAATAAAGAAGCTGAGAAAAAGAGAGATAAACAACTACTGGATCACAAGGGCAGAATTCGAGAGATAAGCGATACCATAAGACGAAACAACATTAGAATAATTGGGATCCCTGAAGAAGAAGAAAGAGAGAGAGGGGCAGAAGGTATAATGGAGCAAATTATAGCAGAGAACTTCCCTAATTTGGGGAAGGAAACAGGCATGAAAATCCAGGAAGCACAGAGAACCCCTCTCAAAATCAATAAAAATAGGTCAACACCCCGACATCTAATAGTAAAACTTACGAGTCTCAGAGACAAAGAGAAAATCCTGAAAGCAGCTCGGGAGAAGAGATATGTAACCTACAAGGGTAGAAATATGAGATTGGCAACAGACCTATCCACAGACACCTGGCAGGCCAGAAAGGACTGGCAGGATATATTCAGAGCACTAAATGAGAAAAATATGCAGCCAAGAATACTATATCCAGCTAGGCTGTCATTGAAAATTGAAGGAGAGATAAAAAGCTTCCAGGACAAACAAAAACTAAAGGAATTTGCAAACACAAAACCAGCCCTACAGGAAATATTGAAAGGGGTCCTCTAAGCAAAGAGAGAGCCTAAAAGCAACATAGACCAGAAAGGACAGAGACAATATACGGTAACACTCACCTTACAGGCAACACAATGGCACTAAATTCCTATCTTTCAATAGTTATCCTGAATGTAAATGGGCTAAATGCCCCAATCAAAAGACACAGGCTATCAGACTGGATTAAAAAACAAGACCCATCGATATGCTGTCTGCAAGAGACTCATTTTAGACCCAAAGACACCCCCCAGATTGAAAGTGAGGGGGTGGAAAACCATTTACCTTGCTAATGGACACCAAAAGAAAGCTGGGGTGGCAATCCTTATATCAGACAAATCAGATTTTAAACCAAAGACTGTAATAAGAGATGAGGAAGGACATTATATCCTACTTAAAGGATCTATCCAACAAGAAGATCTAACAGTTGTAAATATCTATGCCCCTAACATGGGAGCAGCCAATTATATAAGGCAATTAATAACAAAAGCAAAGAAACACATCGACAACAATACAATAATAGTGGGGGACTTTAACACCCACCTCACTGAAATGGACAGATCGTCTAAGCAAAAGATCAACAAGGAAATAAAGACTTTAAATGACACACTGGACCAAATGGACTTCACAGACATATTCAGAACATTCCACCCCAAAGCAACGCAATACACATTCTTCTCTAGTGCCTATGGTACATTCTCCAGAATAGATCACATCCTAGGTCATAAATCAGGTCTCAACCGGTACCAAAAGATTGGGATCATTCCCTGCCTATTTTCAGACCACAATGCTTTGAAACTAGAACTCAATCACAAGAGGAAAGTCGGAAAGAACTCAAATACATGGAGGCTAAAAGCATCCTACTGAAGAATGAATGGGTCAACCAGGAAATTAAAGAAGAATTAAAAAAATACATGGAAACCAATGAAAATGAAAACACAACTATTCAAAATCTTTGGGATGCAGCCAAGGCAGTCCTAAGAGGAAAGTATATAGCAATACAAGCCTTTCTCAAGAAACAAGAAAGGTCTCAAGTACACAACCTAACCCTCCACCTAAAGGAGCTGGAGAAAGAACAGCAAATAAAGCCTAAACTCAGCAGGAGAAGAGAAATAATAAAGATCAGAGCAGAAATCAATGAAATAGAAACTAAAAGAACAGTAGAACAGATCAACGAAACTAGGAGCTGGTTCTTTGAAAGAATTAATAAGATCGATAAACCCCTGGCCAGACTTATCAAAAGGAAAAGAGAAAGGACCCAAATCAACAAAATCATGAATGAAAGAGGAGAGATCACAACCAACACCAAAGAAATACAAACAATTACAAGAACATATTATGAGCAACTCTATGCCAGCAAATTCGATAACCTGGAAGAAATGGATGCATTCCTAGAGATGTATCAACTACCAAAACTGAACCAGAATGAAATAGAAAACCTGAACAGACCTATAACCACTAAGGAAATTGAGGCAGTCATCAAAAATCTCCCAAAAAACAAAAGCCCAGGGCCAGATGGCTTCCCAGGGGAATTCTACCAAACATTTCAAGAAGAATTAATACCTATGCTTCTGAAACTGTTCCAAAAAATAGAAATGGAAGGAAAACTTCCAAACTCATTTTATGAGGCCAGCATTACCTTGATCCCAAAACCAGACAAAGACCCCATCAAAAAAGAGAATTACAGACAAATATCCCTGATGAACATGGATGCAAAAATTCTCACCAAAATACTAGCCAATAGGATCCAACAGTACATTAAAAGGATTATTCACCACGACCAAGTGGGATTTATCCCTGGGCTGCAAGGTTGGATCAACATCCGCAAATCAATCAACGTGATACAATACATTAACAAAAGAAAGAACAAGAATCATATGATCCTCTCAATAGATGCAGAAAAAGCTTTCGACAAAGTACAGCATCCTTTCTTGATCAAAACTCTTCAGAGTATAGGGATAGAGGGTACATTCCTCAATATCATAAAAGCCATCTATGAAAAACCTACAGCGAATATCATTCTCAATGGGGAAAAACTGAAAGCTTTCCCCCTAAAGTCAGGAACACGGCAGGGATGTCCACTATCACCACTGCTATTCAACATAGTATTGGAAGTCCTAGCCACAGCAATCAGACAACAAAAAGAAATCAAAGGCATCCAAATTGGCAAAGAAGAAGTCAAACTCTCACTCTTTGCAGATGATATGATACTTTATGTGGAAAACCCAAAAGACTCCACCCCAAAACTGCTAGAACGCATACAGGAATTCAGTCAAGTGGCAGGATATAAAATCAATGCACAGAAGTCAGTGGCATTCCTATACACCAACAACAAGACAGAAGAAAGAGAAATTAAGGAGTCGATCCCATTTACAATTGCACCCAAAACCATAAGATACCTAGGAATAAATCTAACCAAAGAGACAAAGAATCTGTACTCAGAAAACTATAAAATACTCATGAAAGAAATTGAGGAAGACACAAAGAAATGGAAAAACGTTCCATGCTCATGGATTGGAAGAACAAATATTGTGAAGATGTCAATGCTACCTAGAGCAATCTACACATTCAATGCAATCCCCATCAAAATACCATCCACTTTTTTCAAAGAAATGGAACAAATAATCCTAAAATTTGTATGGAACCAGAAAAGACCCCGCATAGCCAGAGGAATGTTGAAAAAGAAAAGCAAAGCCGGCGGCATCACAATTCCGGACTTCCAGCTCTATTACAAAGCTGTCATCATCAAGACAGTATGGTACTGGCACAAAAACAGACACATAGATCAACGGAACAGAATAAGAGAGCCCAGAAATGGACCCTCAACTCTATGGTCAACTCATCTTTGACAAAGCAGGAAAGAATCTCCAATGGAAAAAAGACAGTCTCTTCAACAAATGGTGTTGGGAAAATTAGATAGCCACATGCAGAAGAATGAAACTGGACCAATTCCTTACACCACACACAAAAATAGACTCCAAATGGTTGAAAGACCTCAATGTGAGACAGAGTCCATCAAAATCCTAGAGGAGAACACAGGCAGCAACCTCTTCGACCTCAGCCACAGCAACTTCTTCCTAGAAACATTGCCAAAGGCAAGGGAAGCAAGGGCAAAAATGAACTATTGGGACTTCATCAAGATAAAAAGCTTTTGCACAGCAAAGGAATCAGTCAACAAAACCAAAAGACAACTGACAGAATGGGAGAAGATATTTGCAAATGACATATCAGATAAAGGGCTAGTATCCAAAATCTATAAAGAACTCATCAAACTCAACACCCAAAGAACAAAGAATCCCATCAAGAAATGGGCAGAAGACATGAACAGACATTTTTCCAAAGAAGACATCCAAATGGCCAACAGACACATGAAAAAGTGCTCAATATCGCTTGGCATCAGGGAAATCCAAATCAAAACCTCAATGAGATACCACCTCACACCAGTCAGAATGGCTAAAATTAGCAAGTCAGGAAATGACAGATGTTGGCGGGGATGCGGAGAAAGGGGAACCCTCCTACACTGTTGGTGGGAATGCAAGCTGGTGCAGCCACTCTGGAAAACTGTATGGAGGTTCCTCAAAAAGTTGAAAATAGAGCTACCCTATGACCCAGCAATTGCACTACTGGGTATTTACCCCAAAGATACAAAAGTAGGGATCCGAAGGGGTACGTGCACCCTGATGTTTATAGCAGCAATGTCCACCATAGCCAAACTGTGGAAAGAGCCAAGATGTCCATCGACAGATGAATGGATAAAGAAGAGGTGGTATATATATACAATGGAATATTATGCAGCCATCAAAAGGAATGAGATCTTGCCATTTGCAACGATGTGGATGGAACTGGAGGGTATTATGTTGAGTGAAATAAGTCAAAAAG
>NW_023270469.1:11443118-11520773 GCF_011800145.1 Mirounga leonina
CTGGATTTTTTTTTTTAAAGTCTGTATTTACTTATCGGTAAAGGAGGAATAATGTACACATTCCCTATTTACCATATGACATGCAAATGAGCGCAAAACTGAAGCAATTTTTGAACTACATATCGCTACACACAAAGAACATGTTAACATAAGAGAAGTTAGTTATTTTCGTAGAACTGTAGATTTGTCCAAAACAAAGCCACTTTTTAAAAATTTTTTTCAAATAACATATAATGTATTATTTGTTTCAGGGGTACAGGTCTGTGATTCATCAGTCTTATATAATACCCAGTGCTCATTAAAATACATACCCTCCCCAATGCCCAACACCCAGTTACCCCATCCCTCCACCTCCCTTCCCTTCAGAAACCCTCAGTTTGGGGCGCCAGGGTGGCTCAGTCGTTAAGCGTCTTCCTTCGGCTCAGGTCATGATCCCAGGGTCCTGGGATCGGGTCCCACATCGGGCTCCCTGCTCGGCGGAGAGTCTGCTTCTCCCTCTCCCACTCCCCCTACTTGTGTTCCCTCTCTTGCTGTGTCTCTCTCTGTCAAATAAATAAAATCTTTAAAAAAAAAAAAAAAGAAACCCTCAGTTTGTTTCCTGAGATTAAGAGTTTCTTATGGTTTGTCTCCCTCTCAAGTTTTGTCTTGTTTCATTTTTTTCCTCTCTTCCCCTATGATCCTCTGCCTTGTTTCTTAAATTCCACATATCAGTGAGATCATATGATAATTGTCTTACTCTGATTGACTTATTTCACTTAGCATAATACCCTCCAGTTCCATTCACGTCGTTGCAAATGGCAAGATCTCATTCCTTTTGATGGCTGCATAATATTCCATTGTATATATACACCACATCTTCTTTATCCATTCGTCTGTCGATAGACATCTGGGCTCTTTCCATAGTTTGGCTATTGTGGACGTTGCTGCTATAAACATTGCGGTGCACATGCCTCTTCGGATCACTACATTTGTATCTTTGGGGTAAATACCTAGTAGTGCAATGGCTGGGTCATAGGGTAGCTCTATTTTCAACTTTTTGAGGAACCTCCATACTGTTTTCCAGAGTGGCTGCACCAGCTTGCATTCCCACCAACAGTGTAGGAGGGTTCCCTTTTCTCCGCATCCTCATCAACATGTGTCATTTCCTGACTTGTTAATTTTAGCCATTCTGACTGGTGTGAGGTGGTATCTCATTGTGGTTTTGATTTGTATTTCCCTGATGCCGAGTGATGTTGAGCACTTTTCCATGTGTCTGTTGACCAAACAAAGCCACTTTTATTTGTGCTGATTTTTCCTCATCCACTACAAATATATGAGTAGAAATAAAATCCAATGGAAGACACAGAGATCTTCTTTAATGGGGTTGGTCACTCCTGCCAGTTCCTCTTTTCCTAGTGGAGTAGGGAGAGTTCCTTTGACCAACACCTGGATTTAGATATTTCACTAATGGCAAAATAACTCATTCTCAGGTAACACTAAATCAACTGTGTATAAATACGTTCACATCAAGAGTGATATGGCTGCTTTATGGTGTCATCAATTCTACCTAAAGTACTTAGAGAAACGCACGTTAGTCTTTGTCGGAATAACAACGCCAACAACAAACAGATGGCAATATTGAGAAGGTAAGAGAGGTGAGGTCTATGGCAGCTAAAAATAGGGGCCGTTTCAGTGCAAGCTTGTAAAAAAGTAAAGTAGAACAACAAAGGTAAGGCCTTGGAAAAAAACATGGCATCAGTAACAGACCAGGGGTTTAGGTGACGACCAGTGTGGTTTTACTTCTAGGTTCTGCTAACAACTGGCAGGAATTACTTTAGGGCAGAGTTCAAATCATAAAAACCTAGTGCATTTTTCACTCTAAGAGGATTACTGAAGTTTTACTGAAAACCTAGCCTGTTCATATCACGCTAGCTATTATGTCTTTAGAGTGTCAGGCCCAGAAATGAAGTAAAACAGTTTCTACATAAAAATTAGTTTGAGGGGATTAACATAAGAATAAAAGAAAATAAATTAAAAAAAATAGTTTGATACTATGCAAGAAGATAAAAAGTAAATTCATGTGGCTTTACACTGATTTATGTACTGAGTCAGGCTTTGTAACTATATCTTATTCCTCTACTGTAAGCCTTAGAAACTGGCCATCTGGTTTTGCTTTGGGAGCGGTATGTGCAACTTTCTCCTGGAAGAACTTAGCTGCTGGTTTTCATCTTTCCAACAGGGGCTTCACTGCCCTGGGAGTGTGTGAAGATGCCAGGCTGAGCCATGACATGGAGAAGTTACCCAGGAGTGGAGTCCCAAACATGCAGTGGGCTTTGTATGAGTAAAAAATAAATCCTTGCTCTTTTAGGCCATTGGAATTTGGGGATTGCCTAGCATTTGACTGGTTCTCAAGGGGTCACTGCTAAAAACCTTAAAATATAAATCCTAGTGTAGCATTGGCTTAAAGAAGAAGCAGTAAGGGAAATCATATTACAAGCTGGGAACATGGCAGGCCATGTGATGAAGCAACACAGTATTTGCTAAACAGTCATGTCCGATAACCTTTGAGAGCGTCCATGTGCCTAATCATATGGTAGCTGTATGAGAAGTAATTAGACAACAGAATGTTAATAGCATGAGTTGCTTATTATTGGATACATATGACAAAGCGTTTCAAGAGAGATTAGCTGAAAAAAGAATTTCCACTTGTAAGCAGGAATAAAAAGGATTAGAGAGAGTCCAAAAATCCTAGGATTTGCAAAAGTCAGAACAGACAACAGCACCCCATCCCCAGCTGGTGAAAGATTACAGGTTTTGTCCTCATTCCTCTCTAAATGCATCTTCTCCCACACTGATGTTACAGCCACGTTTCACGTGGTCGATCATTCCCTCAAAATACTTCCTTCATTTGGCTTCCAGGTCATGCCACTTTCTGTGTCTCCTTCTTTCTCACTGATCACTCATCTAAATTTCCTTTATGGTTCTTCCCCATCTCCCTGGCCTCTGAACACCGTAGGGCCACTAGGCTTTGCCCAAGGCGATCTTCTCTATCTGTATGGATGCTCTCTCCTTGGGCTCTCAGGCTTTCCAATACTCCATGTATATTGACAATTCCCAACTTCTGCCCCAAATTCTAGCTGTCTACTTGACATTTCTGCTAGGATTGCAAAGAGCTGTCTCAGACTTTCTGCATCCAAAATTGAATGCATATCCCCCCAAAACAAACACCTGATCTTCCAAACCTGATGTTCCAATAGGCTTCTCATTTTAGTAAGTGGAAATCCCATCCCTCTAGTTTCAATGCTATAAACTTGCCCCGAGCAACCCTGCAACAATAGACAGCAGCCCGTTTGGTCTTTGATTTCTTTGTAAACTCAATATGGAAGCTAGAATCAATACCTCCTAAAAATACCTAATTTTCGTTCCAGGACTAAAGAATAAGGTATCTATTTTTATACTCCAGCACTGGCTTCAGAATTCGATACAAAGATAGACATTTGCACCCTTACACAAATATCACTCTTTGGATCACCTTAAATATGTCACAGGGCCTGCATTTGGCCGAACGAATCAGCTACTAATGACCCTGCTCTTTCTACTGTGTGTTTTCCTGACACCAGGAATATTATTCTTCCTACTATTTTAAGATTCCCTGCACTCATATTTTAAGATGTTTTTGCAAATTCCCCCTGTACTAGTTTTAAGATTAGATTTCTGTTTCAGAATTCATATTGCAGTTTAAGGAAAACTAAATCCTCTTACAAATCATGTGTCAAGAGCCCGAATGCCATCATGGCTGAATGTACCTAACGTAGAAAGGTAAGTGAGTATACACTCCTAGAACCTAGTAACACAGCTAACAGCATCCCGGATGATACGCTCTGATAGGTACTTAACATTACTTAGAAGATCTCATTCTGAAATCTGATCTCTTTTGCTAATGGACTCCCTCACAATAAAATAGGAAACAGAATTTGGGACTAAAGGAGACATTTTAGTCACACCTTCTCTTGCTATTCATAACAGATTTTCTTCCATGTTCCCAGCTCAGGATATGTTTTAGTTTAATGTACTTGGGTATCAGTAAGTCCAAATTCAAGTCCATTTTTCATCAGTCAGGACACTACCTGCAGATGCCCAGGCTTCATTTAGAGTTAGCCACCCAAGCAGACCAAGCCAGAGTCTATCCGGTTATGTCAGCCATCCTGCGTATAAATCCCCCTTTACACACTGTTTGCCATGAACACTGCTGTGCTGGAATCAGTGACCTAGAAATGCACATCCATTGCAAGCAAGTTGAAATAAACAAACCTCACTTGCACCCTGCAGTTGTGGTGGTATGTGCCCAATATACTCAGTGCCTCAAAAGAAAATGCAATGTGAATATCCATTTGTCCCAGTTCTGGGCTCCATTAGGGTAATTATAAATCAGTGCCCCTAGTGTGAATGGAATACATGATGCTCAGAATAATGCTCATTTTGGGGAACCATTATATTCATTTGTAACCACCCCATCCACATAAAGGAAACATCCTTCCTTTCATTAGTCTGGGAAAACGACCCATCAAACTCTCAGTTGAACTAGTGGAAACATTTTACTCTAATACACTGTCTTGGTGTTTCCACCTTTAAAGCTGGAACATTTTCCTGTTATGTGCACTCATGCACTGTTGACATCCACATCCTCGTGCATCCCTTTGTCATATCAGGGTCATGGCAGCTAACCTTTTAAACAGTCTATATAGAGCTGCAGCAAGCTCGCAGAAGCAAACCAATGCAGCTGGTAAACAAGAATTGAGAAGTTCATTTTCTATGAGCCAGTGAAATCCATTTGGCGCTTTACTTCCTTTTCCCTCAATCATTTATTTCACACATCAAACACAAACTAGGTTGTTGCATTTCTCTGGCCACTAGAAGGAAGTTAACATATGTTGCTACGTTATTCCCTGCCTGCCACCCAATCTCTAGTGATTGATCCCGGGGAGAATTCATTCTGGGAATTTTACTAGATGTCCTGGGAAGAATCATCACCCATCACCTTTCTCCATGGGTTTCCCTCTTTGGTTTTACAGGCAAGCTAATCCCTAAAAGAAAACTCTTTCAGTAATGAGTGGGCTTTTTCCATGGACCCAGTAGTATGCTACAGCATGCTAAAGACATTAAACCACTGACTTTTTAATTATGATTTAATCTTACACATATGGACATATTGCCCAGATTAATTCTAGTTTCTTAAAGATATTCCATCATTTTATCCCCATATTGTCTTCTTCAGTGCAGAGCATTGATTAGGGAGGGGTTACATAAATATTGAAAAAATGAAGGCATGAATGAGTAAATGAGCAAATTGTGTGTCACTGGTGACTTCTAGGATGTTCTGTTCATGTTTCCTTCAGGAATACTCTGCTTTACTCACTGGTTGTGTGTGAGTGTGACTGTGTACGTATACACATATGTATGTAAATGATTTCCTATTTTTACTTCCTACTATAGTTCGGTTCTAATCTGCAAAACTGCCTGCATCTTGTCATGAATGACAGCTTGCCATCCTCCTCATCCTCATCCTTGGTTCAAGCTGACCCTTTCTACTGTCTCTGCTCAGCTTCTTCACAATTTCCAACAGCAGAGGACACCACAGCCTGGAGAACTGGAGATTCAAGCAAAGTATGACATGAGCTTAGTTGATAAGGGGGATGAGAACGTTGATAAGAGGGAAAGACGGCTGTAAAATTGCTTGTGATATGTTGCCATCACTATACTAATACTTTTCCACTGTATAGCCTTTTTGTCCCCAAATTATTTTTGTAGATATCAATTATTAAAGCTCACACTGCTCTGAGTCATATCACGTGATTTAGTTTGTGCTATCTCCACGATTGTCATATGAACCTAATACTGGAGTTTCACTGGCCATATTTCTTTTTTTTTTTTTAAGATTTTATTTATTTATTTGAGACAGAGAGAATGAGAGAGAGAGAGCACATGAGAGGGGGGAGGGTCAGAGGGAGAAGCAGGCTCCTTGCCGAGCAGGGAGCCCGATGCGGGACTCGATCCAGGGACTCCAGGATCATGACCTGAGCCGAAAGCAGTCGCTTAACCAACTGAGCCACCCAGGCGCCCTCACTGGCCATATTTCTGAAATAATTTGGGCCTCGTCTCAATTTCCCATTTCCAGAATTTTTTCCCTATTAGTAAAAAACACTGTATCACAAGAGTCGAGTGGGGAGAGGGGACACACTTCCATTCTGGGTGGATCAAAACAGGATTCAGAGTCCTTTAAAGCAATCAGAAAGGACAAAGTGCTCTGTCAACCAGGTATGAAAATCTTAAAACATTTTTTTCCTCAAACAAACAGGAAAGGCTCTTTTTCTTAAGATATAAGGAAAGGAATATAAAGTGAATTGTTGATTCTACTATATGGATAACTGTGCCATAAGAACACTTACACATAAACTTCCAAATGTCTTGCCCCCCACCACCATGTAAAAACCCTATTTAATTAAGGTTGCTGTCTTTGATTTTTAAACACATTTTTTTTTTAGAAATAGAAACATGAACCCAACAAATAAATAGCCACATTTTGATGACTTGAATGTGTTTGGAATGTTGAGAATCTATTTACATTTTAATAAG
The DNA here is from genome assembly GCF_011800145.1 of Mirounga leonina. Taxonomy (NCBI): domain Eukaryota; kingdom Metazoa; phylum Chordata; class Mammalia; order Carnivora; family Phocidae; genus Mirounga; species Mirounga leonina. The sequence goes on from NW_023270469.1 coordinate 11,449,731, forward strand.
ATATTTCCTCAGTGCAAGTCTTAGATAAATCTCCATAGAGATGAGGCTAGGACACAGAATTAAGAAGAAAGAGGCACCCCTGACAATTTGGAGAAAAGGAAAGATAAGCAGAGTAGTGTTTAATAGAAACAGATGTGGATGTAATCCCTTTAGGAAGAAAAAATCAGTACAAATATAACATAAGAGGAGGAGAAATGGCTTTAGACACATATAATGGAAAAACCTGGGGAGCTTTGGGAACTCAAGCTAAGAATGAGTTCATGACTCAGACTCTCTTCTAATTCACAGCCCAACAACTGGTGAATTATGTGGATAATGTGAAGAAAGACATGGTGTTAAGTGCAATATGTTATTTATAAGAAAGATTAACAGGAATTTCTGGAATTAGCCATGGAGGGTTAAAGGAAGGATGTGTCAGCCTAAAAATGTATAAATCATATTTATATAGTCACAGATATATAGGCTGGTCAGCACATCTCCAACGGATGACCAGCAATACTAGTTTTTATCCCAGCAGGATGGATTTGAGTTAACATTAAGGAAAACCTATTGACTAAAGGTTGAGCATTAAAATATATTAATGGAAGTCAGAGAATTCTATTAACCCCATTTAAAAAAAAAAATGACCATCTATTTAGCTCTGCAAAGCTTTGCTCAGCTTGCAGGAGTATAAAATTGACCTAAAGTTACAGTCCCACCACCAGGTGATAAATGGTTAATGGTTAAAGGATTAGGAGAATTTGGGGGGAAGCCAGGGAGGTGAACATGTGTCCCAGTACACACTGAGCCAGAACAGCCTCCTCACCCTTCAAGGGTGTTCTCTCTCCCTCTGAGAAAATATTTCCCTTCCTGTGCTTTATGTTTTCCTCAATTTTAAGGAACTGAGACGATGTGACTCCTCCACTTTGCTCTTTAAAGATAAAGAGATGAGCAGAGATGCTGCCAAGGAAAACCGTTACCTGGGGAGGATTGAGAGGCACAGGTATGCAAATCTTCTCTCCTAAAGGGAAAGAATAAAAAGTAACCATTCTGGCTCCTCTAAATCTTGACCCTCCAGCCCCGCATCTCAGGCAAGAACTTGAACAGAACTCTAAATATAGCTCTCAAAGCTGAACCACGTCACTGATGGTTACGACAAAAAATTGTAAACCGCATCACAGCGAATCAACTAATGTCAGTGACTCAACGAATCCAAGCTCACGATCACTTTAAATAACTCTCTTTGAGGTGAAGTAAAATTTCTCCACCAATAAATTTATTCTACATGGTTGTGGCTAAAATGTAGTACAAAAGCAACATCCCTCAGCTAAGTGTGGTTGCAGGGAGAACAGCAGAGCTGCCCAGTGTGGGATATAGCCTCCATCTGAATCCAGCAGCAAGCCACACTTTCTGCCTCTTAATACAGGCATAGTGAGAAAAGATGATTTGGAGGAGAAAGACAACTGCCAGGCCACGAGAACTAAAACGTTCCCTGAACTAACAAGGAAAGGGTCAGCATTTTGTGACGCATATAATAGAAGAGCAAAGACTCTAGCACACAATTTAAAAAAAATTTTTTTTTCATCAAGTTTAACTTCAAGTGTACACAGATTCAGAGTAAATTCTCTACATGGGGTCATTATTACCATGATTAATACTGTAGAAAGATTCAGAAGCCCTAAAGAAATGATTTCTTTTTTTTTTTTTTAAGATTTTATTTATTTATTTGAGAGAGAGAGCACAAGCAGGGGGAGCAGCAGGTAGAGTGAAAGGGAGAAGCAGGCTCCCTGCTGAGCGGGGAACCCGATGCAGGGCTCGATCCCAGGACCCTGAAATCATGACCTGAGCCGAAGGCAGGCACTTAACCGACTGAGCCACCCAGGCGCCCCTAAAGAAATGATTTCAACATCATCATAACATTTTGCATGTAAAACTTCGCCCAAGCTTTTAAAAATATAGAATGGATGTTGTCTATTATAAAGTGAGATATGGGTATCGGCAGCGGACCGAACTAGGCAAAGAGCACCTTTTCTAGAATCTGTATTAACAGAGGTTATCTCTCCCATATAATTTTTTTCTGAAGTATTCTGAGTTCTTCATATTTCCATGGTAGTTTATTTAATTAATGGTATGGTATCATCTGCTGTGACTATTAGCATTTCGCTAATTATCATGAGTAGTTGTAGGGAAAGCGAATGGTTTTTAAGGTAAGAGTCTGCCCACAAGAGCCTAGATGAGGACAACACATACACACACACACACACACACCACACACCCGGCTGTGCATGGGTCCATGTAGCAGTGCTGATGTATTGTCATTGGTTTTGCCTAGAGGGATGGGCGCAGAAATGGAAAGGCTTCCTTTATTAAGGTATCTTGTGAAACAAAAGGCAGGTGTGTAGTAAAGGGAAAGAGAAAGATCAGAGACTTCTGGGACTTCTGGGACTGGAAGCAGGAGCTGCTGCCCTGGGGGAGGAGGTAACAAGGTCAGCTTTGGACAACCTCAGTTAGCACTTGGAAGGAGCACCACTCAGAGGTCTGACCCTGCCATTCTCTGTTCCACTGACAGCTTGAGCTGGGAGCAGAGGTTCCTGCAGGTGGAGGAGTGCCTGAAACCACGTGTCAGCCCACGGGGGGGGGGGGGGCTTTAATCTCACAAAATGAGACATCACGGCATCATCATTGCCACCACATAGAGATTCCGCTTCATGTTTACACATCGAGGAAAACCTAAAAATTTAACACTTGACTGCATATGTGCAATATATGCACCTTCGATTAGCCTATTCCAGAAACTATCATTTCCATTTGCACCTCTTTTCCATTCCTTCCTCTCCGTTTCCAATAACAATCTCATTCTGAAGCTCATCCCAGAACAAGAGCGGTGCCCAGCAGATGCGCCTGATTTGTATTCTCCACAGAGCTTGTGGGAAAGTGGCCAGAATGATTGAAACTTATTAAATACCTGTTGTGGTCTTTAGAAATCACCAGGGAAAATATCACACATAAAACTATCACCAAATATTTCAATTTAATAGTTACAAGTACCGGCTTCCCATCAAAATGGATTTTCTCTTCCTAGGATACTTAAGCCAGGATTCCTAATTCATATTCATCTTTCTTCAAAAACAAGTTGATCTTGACAAGCAGTACTGATCGGGTGGGAGAGGACCTTTGATATGGGCTAGCTCCTTCCTGTCCTTGTCACCTCCCTTCCCCCCCCACTGCTCAGGGGAGAGCTGAGGGAGCGCCATGTTGCCAAGCAACTCTGAAAAGGCTTTCGAATCTTATTAATTAAAATAATTAATTAAATTACTCTGAAGGGCACTTGGACGACATGGACAGACCCTTTCCAACCGAGGGAGGGGAAATGCTCACAAACAACAGCAGGACCCAGCGTGAAGACCAATCACAGAAGGAGCTGGGTGGACGTGTTTTCCACAGGCAAGATTTCCTAACATTTGCAACAACATAGATAGAAATTGAGGGCATCATGCTAAGTGAGATAAGGCAGACAGAGAAAGGCAAATACTGTATGATCTCACTTGTGGTATCTAAAAAAGCCAAACTCATAGAAACAGAATAGAATGACGGATGTGGGGTGGGAAAACTGGGGAGATGTTTAGGGTACAGACATACAACTAGGAGATCAATAAGTCCTGGAGATCTAATGCATAGGATAGAGACTATGGCCAACAATACTGTATTATAAACTTCAAAGTTGCTAAGAGACTAAATCTGAATTATTCTCACCACAAGAAAGAAATGAGAATTACGAGACGTGACAGAGGTGGTAGCTAACAGTACCCTGGTCCTCATATTGCAACTTATAAATGTATCAAATCAACACATTGTATACCTTCAATGGACACAATGTTACCTGTCAATTATACCTCAATTTTTTTACATTTTAAAATGAAAAAATAAAAGAGACAGAGAGCCAAAGGAGTGTGAGAAAAAGTCAAAGCACACACAAGTATCTCATACCACGGACTGAATTCTCCTAAAAGTGTCACATTTGGTGAGAGTATCGTCTTGGAAGAACTGGTAAGAACTCAGATATCCAATTTAATTCTGGAACTTCCTCAGCTTTGCCATTTTTCAGCAAATACTCCGAATAGACCTTAAGCAGCCTGAACTGGCAGAAAGACTGCGCCTTCTCTACCGAGACCCTCTCCCCATCACTGTGGTCCTTCTGTTTGAATTCAGTGAGTGTGTACTGATTCTGCTGTTGTTTTTATTTTGTTTTCATGAGTACTTTCTTTGTGCCTTATTCAGTTAAAGTAAATGTATGTTAAAATACTTCCCTAATAAAAGCAGAATCAGTTGTTTTCGTTTCTATTTACATCACTGTTAGTAAGCAATCATAATCATTTTGTACATGGATTTTGCTCATTTTCTGGCACCATTCATTCCTTTGTGTGGGTCCAATTTCCCATCTGCTATCATTTCTATTACACTTGAAGAACTTCCTTTAACATTTCTTGTAGTGCAGGTCTGCTGGTGACACATCATATACGTATTTATTTGTCTGAAAAAGCCTTTATTTTGCCTTCACTTTTGAATATTTTTGGTGGGTTCAGCATTCTACGTTATAGGGCTTTTTCCTTTTCTTTTAGGACTATGAAGATGGAATTCCATTGCCCTCTGATTTGCACAGTTATTGAGGAGACATCTAAAATGATTCCTATCTTTATTGCCTAATGTGTAATGTGTCTTTTATCTCCAATTGCTTTTAAGATTTTTTTAATCAATGGTTTTCAGAAATTTTATTATGATAGGACTCCATCTGTTTTCTTTTTTTGTATTTATCTTGCTCAGTTGAGCTCACTGAAACTTCTACACCTGTGGGTTTAGAGAGTTTATTAATTTTGGAAATTTTTTAGCCATTATTTGTTCAGAAACTCTTTCTGATCCCATGTTTTCTGTGATGCCAACTGAATGCAAAATAGACCATTTGATATTGTCCCACACATCACGGGATCTCTATTCTTTTTTTATGTGTTTACTTTTCTCAGTTTCATTTGTAAAATCCCTTTTTGTACATCTTCAGGTTCACCGAGTTTTCCTTTTTCAATGGCTGCTCTTAGTCCCATCCAGTAAAATCTTCATTTTGTATATTGTACTTTTATGTCCACCAGTTCATGGTTTATTTTTATATCTCCCACTCCTGTCCTAATTATGTTTAAAGGGGAGATTTTAAACATAATGATTTAAATAACAATGATTATTTTAAACATGATTATTTTAAACATAATGATTTAAAATAACCATTGTAACTCTGAGAAACAGACTGAGGGTTCTATAGGGGAGGGGGGAAGGGATGGGTTAGCCTGGTGATGAGTATTAAAGAGGGCACGTTCTGCATGGAGCACTGGGTATTATACGCAAACAATGAATCATGGAACACTACATCAAAAACTAATGATGTAATGTATGGTAATTAACATAACATCATAATAAAAAAAATTTTTAAAAAATAAAATAAAGTCACAGGGATGAAAAGTACAGCATATAGAGTAAATAATATTGTAGTAACTTTGAGGACATATGGAAGCTATATTTGTTGGGGTAGCATTCCCTAATGTATTTAAATGTCAAATCACTACGTTGTATGCCTAAAACTAATATAATACTGTATGTCAAGTATACTTTAATTAAAAAGAATATTAGAGTATTTAAAATAAATTAATTAATTAATTAAATTAAATTAAATAACCATTGTGAAGTCCTTAAGCTAATTCTCTCACCTTTGCTATTTCTAAGTATCTTCTATTGCCTGATTTTTTTTCTTGGATAACTATAATTATACATATATATGTATGTATATATGTATGTATACATATATAATATATATAGCTATATATTTTATTATGAGTAACATTTTATGTATTTTATTTCATTATATATATTTGCTTCTGCATGTCTTACAATTTTATATTAGATGTTAAATATCCTGAGGTTATCAGGTTTTGCCTTTCTGTAGAGAATACCAAAATTTGTTTTGGCAGGCAGTTAAAGTAACTTTCAGATCAGCTTATTTTTAAGCTTTATTGAGTCTAGTTAGAATTATTATTCTTAGGATTATTAGAATAAGTATTATAATTATTATTAGTTTGGCCTCAGTACTAAAGCCTGACCTTTCAGCTGTCTCCACTGACTAACCAGCCAGGTTCAGTGGAACTTGTCTCCCAGCCATGGGTGAGTTCTGGAAGCGGCTGAGCTTCTAGCTCCCCGGCTGATCTTCGTGCTGCCTCAGGAGTTTCACACCCTACTCATGTGAAGCCTAGTATTCAGCGACAGATTCAAAAGGACCCCTATTCTGATCTCTGGAGCCATTTTCTGCATGACTCCCTTTGCAGGGAGTATCCTGCCCTGCAAATCTCACCCACTACCCCCTCCCCAGACTCTAATCTCTGTCTTCTCAATTCGATGGGCGTGTCATACTCTGTCTGGTTTATCCTCTCTTGTGCCATGGTGCATGAAGGGTCTCCAGGTGGTTGTAGCCAGAGCAACTGTAGGGCTCCCATTATTTCTTATCCCTTTCCCTGGATCCCAGTCCTTCGCTGCCTATTGCCCAAATTCTGAAAAACCATTTTTTCATACATTTTTCCAGTTTTTAAATTTTTTATAGCGAGACGACAAAGCCGGTACCAGTTACTTCAACATGGCAAGAAGTGGAAAATCTACAATTTCAGTGGCTAAGGACTTCCAGACAACTGGAACGGTTACGTCTCACTCAGGGTCTCTCACGAGCTTGCAGTTGATGTGTTTTCCCAGACTACATTAATATGAAAGCTCAAATGGGGCTGGACAATGAACTCCAAGGTGACTCACTAATGCCAAAGTCAAGTTGGTACTGGTTGTTTGCAGAAAGTCATGCATCCTCGCCTCATGGATGTCTCTCTGGCAGGCTGCTTGAATGTCCTCACGGCAGAGCAGCTGGCTTCTCCCAGAGCAAATGATCCAACAACTACCTGTGCTTTCTACAACCACCAGAACACTTAAAACACAAGGGGAGAGTGCCTTAGATTCCTAGTAAATGTCCAACCACTGATATTCTCCTTAATGCAAACCATGGTGGATTGCATTCAGCACACTGAAGAACCAGAACCACCCGCAAATTCTTCAGTTAGTTACTTATTGTGAAAAAAAAAATGACCCAGGTTCAATCCAGTAGAAATAGGTACAACCCCCAAGAAATTTGCCCAGCATCTCGACAGTCACTGCCCTCCCTCTCTTGCACAAAAAGCTTGCCATATTATTTTAGAGGTTCTAATGGAGAATGTTTCCTCAAGATTCTCAAGAGGGCCAAAGGGGATTTTGCTTGGCACACAACATCAGTATCCCCAGATAAGGAGAGCCCAGGTACAACACTCCCTTTGCCCAATGCAGTATGCTTGGCTACCCTTGCTTCTTGTCTCTCTCCACCAAGCTAAAGCCAGCAACCTCTTTCTGAGACTTCTGCCGTTCCATGCCACCACCTCAAAAATATGGTAAGAAAAGAAAAGAAAAGAAAAAGCCTTTTCTACTAAGGGGTATTCCAAGTACCAAGTACGCTGCAGACATGGTCGATTTCATGAAGGACAAGGTTGTTTTTGCTCCTAAATAAAGGCAACTTGCAAGTCACATAACATTTTAAAATACATGCATTTCTTTAGACTTTATGTATTCCTTCCAGAAAATCTACTTCTCTTCCAAGTGTGTGAGACTCATAGCTCTTAGTAATAAATTTAGCATTTAACATGCAGAAGTCTAAACCAGGAAGTTAACAGAAGGGAAGGAGACACATTGAACTTTCCTGGCTCACACAAAAATGAAAGCATTTATGTGCATGTGTGTGTGTGTATGTGTATACATGTGTGTATGATGATGTTTATGTATTCATGTTCATAGTATACACATAATTTCCATTTAGCTTTTCTTGATAAGAATTAGAGGAATGGGGATGTGTGTGGGGCTCAGGCAGTTAAGCGTCTGCCTTCGGCTCGGGTCATGATCCCAGGGTCCTGGGATTGAATCCTGCATGGGGTTCGTTGCTTAGCAGGGAGCCTGCTTCTCCCTCTGCCTGCTGGTCCCCCTGCTTGTGCTCTCTCTCTGACGAATAAGTAAATTAAAAATATTTTTTAAAAAAAGAATTAGAGGAATAAAGAGGTGCCAAGTCCACTTGTCAGTTTACAGGCATTTACTTCTGCGTGCTCTGTGCCATTTGCCAGGGATAGATACTGAGCTGCTTGCCTTCAAGACCCACAGACTAGGCAATGTGCATACAACTAACAGACTTACAGCTATTCGGCAGATATCAAATTACGCCCACTATGTGGTAGGCTCTCTGTCAGACACTGGGGGTTCAAAGTACGAGATAAAGATCCTGACATTAACATAAGCCAGAAATGGAAATGGACATTGGGAGAGGTGTTGATGCCATTTCTATGATTGTCTAGGATTTATTTATTTTTTATTCTTATGTTAATCCCCATACATTACATCATTAGTTTTAGATGAAGTGTTCCATGATTCATTGTTTGTGCACAACACCCAGTGCTCCATGCAGAACATGCCCTCCTCAATACCCACCACCAGGCTAACCCATCCTCCCACCGCCCTCCCCTCTAGAACCCCGTTTGTTTTTCAGAGTCCACCATCTCTCATGGTTTGTCTACCCCTCCGATTTCCCCCGCTTCACTCTTCCCCTCCCGCTACCCTCTTCTTCTTCTTCTTTTTTTTTTTTCTTAACATATATTGCATTATTTGTTTCAGAGGTACAGATCTGAGATTCAACACTCTTGCACAATTCACAGTGCTTACCAGAGCACATACCCTCCCCAGTGTCTATCACCCAGTCACCCCATCCCTCCCACCCCACCCCCTACTCCAACAACACTCAGTTTGATTCCTGCGATTAAGAATTCCTCATATCAGTGAGATCATATGATACATGTCTTTCTCTTTTTGACTTATTTCACTCAACATAATACCCTCCAGTTCCATCCACGTCGTTGCAAATGGCAAGATCTCATTCCTTTTGATGGCTGCATAATATTCCATTATATATATATATACCACCTCTTCTTTATCCATTCATCTGTCGATGGACATCTTGGCTCTTTCCACAGTTTGGCTATGGTGGACATTGCTGCTATAAACATCGGGGTGCATGTACCCCTTCAGATCCCTACTTTTGTATCTTTGGGGTAAATACCCAGTAGTGCAATTGCTGGATCATATGGTAGCTCTATTTTCAACTTTTTGAGGAACCTCCATACAGTTTTCCAGAGTGGCTGCACCAGCTTGCATTCCCACCAACAGTGTAGGAGGGTTCCCCTTTCTCCGCATCCCCGCCAACATCTGTCGTTTCCTGACTTGTTAATTTTAGCCATTCTGACTGGTGTGAGGTGGTATCTCATTGAGGTTTTGATTTGGATTTCCCTGATGCTGAGCGATATTGAGCACTTTTTCATGTGTCTGTTGGCCATTTGGATGTCTTCTTTGGAAAAATGTCTGTTCATGTCTTCTGCCCATTTCTTGATTGGAATCTTTGTTCTTTGGGTGTTGAGTTTGATGAGTTCTTTATAGATTTTGGATACTAGCCCTTTATCTGATATGTCATTTGCAAATATCTTCTCCCATTCTGTCAGTTGTCTTTTGGTTTTGTTGACTGTTTCCTTTGCTTTGCAAAAGCTTTTTATCTTGATGAAGTCCCAATAGTTCATTTTTGCCCTTGCTTCCCTTGCCTTTGGCGATGTTTCTAGGAAGAAGTTGCTTCGGCTGAGGTCAAAGAGGTTGCTGCCTGTGTTCTCCTTTAGGATTTTGATGGACTCCTGTCTCACATTGAGGTCTTTCAACCATTTGGAGTCTATTTTTGTGTGTGGTGTAAGGAAATGGTCCAGTTTCAATCTTCTGCATGTGGCTACCCAATTTTCCCAACACCATTTGTTGAAGAGACTGTCTTTGTTCCATTGGACATTCTTTCCTGCTTTGTCGAAGATTTGTCTAGGATTTAAATGTTTGTGTAGCATGTTTTATAGTTTAATGTCTCAAGCAACGTTAGCAACGTTTATTGGATGAAGGTCTGAAATTTGATAATTACGAAATACCATACAGATTCTATGTTAAGAAGGTCTTGAAAAAAAAAAAAGAATGTCATCACTTAGCCTTACTTGCATTTTTATTAATGCACTCTGGCATTTATAGTAACAATTGGTAAATATTCCTGTAAACATCTAAGGATCACAACCTTCTTTTAGTGTCTTAATTTTCAGGGTATAGCTGTGTTGTCTAATATGGCAGCCATATGTATCTACCTAAACTTAAATGTATATTAATTAAAAATAAAAAAATAATAATAAATTCCCCTCCTCAGTCCTACTATCCTCACTTCAAGTGTTCAGTAGCCACTGTATCATAGAATATTTCCATCATTATATGAAATTCTATTGGACAGAACTAGTTTATCAATTTCTACCATTAAAAAATCTTCCAACTGAAAACATATTTGTTTGCCAAGCACGTTTCCACAGCATTTCATTCGTTTATTTTTTTAATGTTAACTTTTTGACTCCTACAGATAAGCCTAATGTTATTCATTTTGTGATCATTTAAAATAGCAGTTGATTAATAAACATGTTCCCTATGCTAATCTACTCTCTGCCCTGTAGCACTGTTATTTGAGGACACCATATTAAAAGTAACACTTCAATTCTTTAATAATAAATTTGAAAACACCATTTAAAATTAAAAATTGTGGGGCGCCTGGGTGGCCCAGTCGTTAAGCGTCTGCCTTCGGCTCAGGTCATGATCCTGGAGTCCTGGGATCCCTCAGTGGGGAGTCTGCTCCTCCCTCTGCCCCTCCCCCTGCTTGTGCACTCTCTCTCTCTCTCTCAAATAAATAAATAAAATCTTTAAAAAAAAAAAAAAAGAAAGAAAGCCAGAGTAACAATACTTACATCAGACAAAATAGTCTTTAAAGCAAAGACTGTAAAAAGAGACAAAGGACACTATATAATAATAAACAGGACAATCCAATAAGAAGATATAACAATTGTAAATACTTATGTACCCAACATAGGAGCACCCAAATACATAAAACAGTTAATAATGAACATAAAATACCTAATACAATATATTGTGTATTGATAATACAATAATAGTAGGGGATTTTAACACCCCACTTACATCAATACACAGATCATCTAAACAGAAAGTCAATAAGGGAACAATGGCTTTGAATGACATACTGGAACAGATGGATTTAACAGATATTTATAGAACATTCCATCCTAAAAAAGGAGAATACACATGCTTTTCAAATGCACATCGAGCATTCTCCAGAATCGATCACATATTAGCCCACAAAACAAGCCTCAACAAATTCAAAAAGATCAAATTCATGCCATGCATCTTTTCTGACCACAATGATGAAACTAGATGTTAACCATAAGAAAAAATCTGGAAAAAGCACAAATACATGGAGATTAAACAAACAATGAATGGGGTCAACCAGGAAATAGAGAAATCAAAAAGTACATGGAAACAAATGAAAATGAAAATACATGATCCAAAATCTTTAGGATGCAGCAAAAGCAGTTCCAAGAGGAAAGTGTATAGCAATACATGCCTACCTCAAGAAGCAAGAAAAATCTTAAATAAACAACCTAACCTCACACCCAAAGGAGCTAGAAGATGAGCCACAAACAAAACCCAAAGTCAGCAAAGGAAGTAAATAATAATGATTAGAGCAGAAATCAATGATATAGAAAAAAAAGAACAGATCAATGAAACCAGGAACTGGTTCTTTAAAAGAATCAGTGAAATCGATAAACCTCTAGCCAGACTTTTCAAGAAAAAGAAAGGACTCAAACAAATAAAATCACAAATAAGAGAGAAGAAGTAACACCACAGAAACACAAAAAATTATAAGAGAAGATTATGAAAAACTATATGCCAACAAACTGGACAACCTAGAAGAAATGGTAAATCCCTAGAAATATATAAACTACCAAATCTGAAGCAGGAAGAAAAAGAAAATTTAAACAGACTGATAACCAGCAAAGTAATTGAATCAGTAATCAAAACACTCCCAGCAAACAAAAGTCAAAACTCAGACAGTTACACAGGTGAACTCTACCAAACATTTAAAGAACTAATACCTATTCTTCTCAAACTATTCCAAAAAATAGAAAAGGAAGGAAAACTTCCAAATTCATTCTATTAAGTCAGCATTACTGATACCAAAACCAGATAAAGACATCTCAAAAAAAGAGAACTACAGACCAATATCCCTGATGAACATAGATGCAAAAATCCTCAACAAAATACTAGCAAACAGAATTCAATAATACATTAAAAATTCATTCACCATGATCAAGTGGGATTTATTCCAGGGATGCAAGAATGGCTCAATATTCAAAAATCTATCAACATGATACATCACATCAGTAAGAGAAAGGATAAAAACCATATGATCATCTCAATAGATTCAGGAAAAGCATTTGACAAAGTACAACATCCATTCATGATAAAAGCCCTCAACAAAGTTGGTTTAGAGGGAACAGACCTCAACATAATAAAGGCCATCTATGAAAAACCCAAGCAAATGTCATACTCAATGGGGAAAAACTGAGAACTTTTCCCCTAAGGTCAGGAACAGGACAAGGATGTCCACTCTCACCACTTTCATTCAACACAGTACTGGAAGTCCTAGCCACAGCAGTCAGACAACAGAAAGAAATAAAAGGCATCCAAAGTGGTAAAGAAGAAGTAAAACTTCACTATTTGCAGATGACACGATACGATATATAGAAAACCCTAAAGACTCCACAAAAAAACTGGTGGAACTGATAAACAAATTCAGTAAAGTCACAGGATACAAGGTCAATGTACAGAAATGTGTTGCATTTTTATACATCAATAACAAAGCAGTAGAAAGAGAAATCAAGAAAACAACCCCATTTATAATTGTGCCAAAAATAATAAGATACCTAGGAATAAACCTAACCAAATGGTGAAAGGCCCATATTCTGAAAACTATAAAACACTGATAAAAAGAAATTGAAGATGACACAAAGAAATGGAAAGACATTCCATGCTCATGGATTGGAAGGACAAATTTTTTTTTTTAAATGTCTAACTACCCAAAGCAATCTACATATTTAACACAACCCCTATCAAAATACCAATGGCATTTTTCACAGAACTAGAACAACAACAAAAAAAAACATTCCAAAATTTGTGTGGGACTATGAAAGATTTGAAATAGCCAAAACAATCTTGGGGGGGGGGAAAAAGCAAAGCTGAAGGCATGACAATTCCAGACTTCAAGTTATATTACAGAGCTGTAGTGATCAAAACAGTATGGTACTGGCATAAAAATAAACATATAGATCAAAGCACAGAATAGAAAGCTCAGAAATGAACCCACAACAATATGGTCAATTAATATTTGACAAAGCAGGAAAGAATATCCAATGGAAAAAGGACAGTCTCTTGTTGTCTTTTCCAACAAATGGTGTTGGAAAAACTGGACAGCAACATGCAAAAGAATGAAAACTGACGACTTTCTTACATCACACACAAAAACAAATTCAAAATGGATTAAAGACCTAAATATGAGACCTGAAACCATAAAAACCCTAGAAGAGAACACAGGCAGTAACCTCTTTGACATCAGCTCTAGCAACTTTTTTCTGGATGTCTCCAAAGGCAAGGGAAACAAAAGCAAAAATAAACTATTGGGACTACATCAAAATAAAAATCTTCTGCACATCAAAGGAAACAATCAACAAAACTAAAAGGCAACTTACAGAATGGGAGAAGGTATTTGCAAATGACATATCTGATAAAGGGCTAGTATCCAAAAATACATAAAAAACTTACAAAACTCAACACCCAAGAAACAAACAATCCAATTAAAAAATGGGCAGAAGACATGAACAGACATTTCTCCAAAGAAGACATCCAGATGGCCAACAGACACATGAAAAGATGCTCAACATCACTCATCATCATGGAAATGCAAATCAAAACTACAGTGAGATATCACCTCACACCTGTCAGAATGGCTAAATCAACAACACAAGAAACAACAGGTGTTGGTGAGGATATAGGGAAAAAAGGAACCTTCGGGCACTGTTGGTGGGATGTAAACTGGTGCAGTCACTGTGGAAACGTATGGAGGTTACTCAAAAAATTAAAAACAGAACTACCTCACAATGCAGCAATCTCACTACTAGGTATTTACCCAAAGAATATAAAAATACTATTTCAAAGGGATACATGCAACCCAATGCTTATAGCAGCATTATCTATAATAGCCAAGATATGGAAGCAGCCCAAGTGTTCATGAATTGATGAATGGATAAAGAAGATGTGGTATATACATATAATGGAATATTACTCAGCCATAAATAAAAGAATGAAATCTTGCCATTTGCAATGACATGGATAGAGCCAGAAAGTATAATGCTAAGCGAAGTAAGTCAGGGAAAGACAAATACCATATGATTTCACTCATGTGGAATTTAATAAACAAAACAAACAAGCAAAGGGAAAAAAAGAGAGAGAAGGAGAGAGATAGAGGCAAACCAAGGAACAGACTCTTAGCTATTGAGAACAAACTGATGGTTACCAAAGAGTGGGGAGGATGGGTGAAACAGGTGATGGGGATTAAGCAGGGCACTTGTGATGAGCACCTGGCATTGCATGGAAGTGTTGAATTACTATATTGTACACCTGAAACTAAGAACACAACTGTCTGTTAAAAATAAGTAAGTAAAGGGGCGCCTGGGTGGCTCAGTTCATTAAGTGACTGCCTTTGGCTCAGGTCATGATCCCAGGGTCCTGGGATCGAGCCCCGCATCGGGCTCCCTGCTCCGCGGGAAGCCTGCTTCTCCCTCTCCCACTCCCCCTGCTTGTGTTCTCTCTCTCGCTGTCTCTCTGTCTCTCTCTGTCAAATAAATAAATAAGAAATAAACAAATATTCCACTAGACAAGCAGAGCTAAATAGTACTGAACGGTCAAGGCCTTTTTGTGAATAGGCTTTTTCTCTGGCTTCACCCACAAGAACATCTTTTTGACAAGGATTTAACATAACCTCACCTAATTTCACTGGCAGCCAAAGGCAGTTTTTCTATCCTATGTCTGATCTCAGGTTTGCTTAGACATTCTTCTTCTACACTTCAAAGTTCCTCAACTAAGTTTGGCACTGTATCTATACCGGGGGATAGCGCAAAACCCTCTCCCTGATATGGAAGGCTGTCTGTTCTCCCCAGGTCCTGTAACCCACAGTTACATTAAAGTTTTAGATACACTATCAATATTAGTAGCTCTAAGAGAAGAAGAGTCTCGCTTCTCAATCTTGGACACCACAGAGTTAACTGTGGCTCAGCTGGACACAGAGGTGATCTTGGAAAAAGATATGTTTCTTCTCTGGGGATTGACTTCTTTATACTTACATCATTCTCATTGTCATTTAAAAACTGAGTTTACTAATAACTGAAGAAGTCTATCTACAAGTCTGGACCTTTGCTCTCCCATCATTCTAATCATACACTTTCTCCTCTTCTGATCCAAGTAGATACATGCTGAAGTCAAACACCAAGCCCTTGATCAAAATGGCTATAATTCTCCTGCTACAGTGACTCTCCCCTTCACTCTACCTAAAGGCTGATCTGATTTCCCTGTCAAATCTGTCAAGTAAATCTTTAAAGGTGTCCGTCAGTTGCCAACACGAGGTCTGGCAGACAAGAATGCTGCCTTCGGGAAGGAAGAAGAAACCTCTAGAGTTACAATATAAAAGGCAGTGAGGCTCTGAATATCCAGGGCAGTAACATTCCCATCTGAATCTCAAGTGTGGATGTTCATAAGATGTGGAAATACAGGAAGGCAGTTTCTACAGAAGACTTGAAAGCGGGGGATATTCTTTATTTCCAGAACAAGATAACAAGACTAATGACTCATTAAACTCAATGTTTTAAATGGGGTAGAAAATGCTCCTCATGAATTTAAACGTTATTCCTTACAGACTTTCAGGGAGCCAGAGACTTTCTACTGAAATTTTTTGAATCACCTATTTGAAGTCAAAGCTGCAAGACTCTCTTTTTTTTCTTGTCTCGACTCTATAGAAAGCAAGCCTATATTTAGGATGAGTTATTGAATAGGGGAATGGAGATTCTAAGGTGGTCTAAAGACCTCTCAACAGCTAGATGTCCCATCTTATCATTCCTTAACAGGGAAGGCTAATAAAGAGCTGCCTCAAATAGTTGCTCTATATAAGTCTCATTTCAGCTCAGCTGCTGATTCATCAGATACATTTCTCGCTGTGTGCAGGGGCTTTCTGTCTGACAAGATGAAATTTGGCTTAGTAACTAGAGTTTTGATTGCTGTATCTTCTACCCTTCATAACATGTTCTCCTAAAGGTCTTGGAATAAATAGACCAACTCCCCTTGCCATCATCCTCTGTGCTCTCTAGCAGAAACTAGAGAGGCACATATCTGAGATCTGTATCAATTTAACAAAAAAGTTGAGAAAAAGAATGCGATGAATGTAATTTTAAAATAACGGATAAATGATAAGTTCCAAATGGTCTAGAGTATGACTAACAAAAATTGAAAGTAATAGAATATGTGGGAGAAATATTACTGGTTTCTTTCAAGATGACAATAGGTCAACAGATAACTTGTTCAGAAATTTTTCAAGGATTTTTGATTGCTTAAGAATAAATTAAAGGGGAATGCTTGCTTTATGAAAGGAAAACTTCAGATAATTATCTGAAAAGAATTACACATTTGAATAAGTGAAAAGGAACTCTGCATATTGAAGAACTATAACATAAAGTCTCTTCATTCTGTCTATACAATACTTATCCCTAATAGAATATATTTAAATCAATCTGAATGCTTAATAATAGAAGAGAGTGATCCAACATATACATATACGTGTTTTTATATACATCTATACATGTGTGTGCATGTATATATTCTAATGAAATATACCTTTTTTGTTTTTAAAGATTTTATTTATTTATTTGAGAGAGTGCATGAGAGCACAAACAGGGGGAAGGGGCAGAGGGAGAGAGAGAAGCACTGAGCAGGGAGTCCGATGCAGGGCTCATTCCCAGGACCCAGAGATCTAGACCTGAGCCCAAGTCAGACACTTAACCAACTGAGCCACCCAGGTGCCCCCCTTCTTTGTTTTTATATACGCATATATTCCATGTATGCATGTATAATTTATTTAGAATTAAACTATATCTAAAATAATATGTTGGAAGTTTTCATTAGATTGCAAAACATCAATATACTAAATGAAAAGAGTACAAAAATATTTTTAAATCATTCAGTAGAATAAAAAGTATAAAAAGTCATTTATGTCATATGTAAAATATTCGTAATATATACAGGATGTAACTATATCATAAAAACAAGATGGCAAGTGATACTGCAGCACAGATTTCAAAGGCTTTTTATAACCTGTGTTCTTCATTATGGAAATAATAAATGTCCGTTTTAACAAAAATAAAAGGGTTTTTAAAGTAAGATTTTTAAGGCAGATTACAATAAATTATTTAAAAGAAAACAAAAGATCACCCAGAGAAGACCATGAGCACAATTTGATATATAATCTTCCAAACTGCTGTTCAAAATGTACCCTAATATGTTCCTATTTTTCTGAAAGATGTGTTCATTCACTTTGGTTCAAATTCAGATAAATAATCACTTGCATATCTAAAATAGTCTCTTTCAATATTTCACATGGTGTTAGGGTTTCTTCTAGTATTTCATATTACATTGTCTCATATTCAGCTTTCCTCAAACTGCTGACATCCAAAAGAAGGAAGAGGAGGGGGACAAGGAGCTGAAAGGAATGCAGAGTATCAATGTTGAACCCTCCGCACTGGACACCCTCATGGTTCATAAGGGAAGCAGTTAATAAAGAATTTCTGTAATTGGGGTGCCTGGGTGGCTCAGTCATTAAGCATCTGCCTTTGGCTCAGGTCATGATCCTGGGATCCTTGGATCGAGCCCCGCATCGGCTCCCTGCTCCGTGGGAAGCCTGCTTCTCCCTCTCCCACTCCCCCTGCTTGTGTTCCCTCTCTAGCTGTGTCTCTCTCTGTCAAATAAATAAATAAAACCTTTAAAAAAAGAGTTCCTGTAATCAAATGGGTCAGTATGTTTTATTTCCATGTGTTCAGCTCAGTAGGCCTATTACTCAGCAAACAAGACACATCATGTAATTACAAATACATTTGGAGACCCTGAGGTTCTAGGTAACCCTACACCTCCAAGGTGCAAAAAGGCTTCCCCAGGCTGGATTTTTCTTTTCATGCAATGTGCATGTTTATTTACACTTATACTGCCAGTGTGTTCCTGGATTCTGGTTCCCTAGTGATAAGGAGAGGGTGTAAATATCATTAACATACAGGAACCCCAAGGAAAATGAAGGCATAGTTAGTATGCATGTCAGTAACACAATGCCACCCCACCACTCTGCTCAAAGTCAGCCACTTCTTTTTTAGTAACTGAGCATCAAATGGTTTTCTTTTCATAGAAAAATGGAAACTCTTCTTAGATGCTTTTCCGGTCAGTCAATACCACACGCACATACTGAATAGCATCTATGTATGTGTCAGCCACTGTTGCTGGTGCAGGCACTTATGGTAAATTATTCTATCTCTGTAACATATTATTTGGAGGCAGATTGGAACTACTGACAAGGAATTTAGGGTTTAATTCGCATCTAAAAGTTTTAAATACCCGTAATTGTGGATGGCCAGGAACATTACCCATGGTTAATTTGCATATTGTTCCCTTTGTCCCTGAAATATGAGGATGTTTAGCAAAACTTGGCTGAAGTGACATGGCACACCAAACTGAAGGCAAAGTTCACTTGATGGATGCGTGGTATGGAGGACTGGTGGGGTGATGATGAGCCACCACAGTGTCATTTCTTGCCCACTGAATCTCCCCGCTGAACATATCTCCTGTCCAAGCTCTCACAGATTCATCCCAGAGCTGTCTGGCTCAGTTATCTTGGTCCTAGGTGGCTATAAGCAGAATTGTACTTCAAGAGGTTCAAAGGGCTCAGGGGTTATCCATCAGGCCAACTCCATTTCAAATATAAAAAATCTTGTGTGCTCTGGTCAAATTGACATTTTCTCCATGTTACGTGTCAGCAGCACAAAAGCTAAAGCTCCTTCCATATTGAGATTCTGAACTTTATTCTCCTTTAATGTAACAGTCCTTTCCCTAAATCCTTTCTCAGGCCCGCTGATTGCTTCCCTTGAAAATACTCTAACCTCGTATCCCTTTCTTATTATGAATTAAAGTTATCCAAACCTCGAGAAATTTTCCTACTTCTCTAGCACTTTCAGCCTGCAACTCTGTGCCAACAGGAAAAATGGAATCAAGGCTCCGTGGGGAAAAAAACTGTGCCTCAAGGGGAAATGACAAATTGTCTACAGAGCACGTGTCTCCCAGTTATCTATTTATGATTCTATGACAGCTCTTCCGCAACTCTGTAAATTCTAGACACCTGGTAGCAATGAGGGATAATTCTTATCTATAGAAAGGCAAACCTTCCCTGTCCACAGAGAGCAGTCAGTTGGCCTCCCTCCCCAGCTGTGGAGAAGCCAGGATTTTTCTCTTGAATCTATTAAATGTCTACTTGATTCCCTCACTGATTCACCAGTTAAAGAAAATCTCTAGTAACTATTCACTTTATATCAGCACAGGAGCCACAATTTTATCTTTTTTTGGAAATTATTATTTAATAGCTCCAAATGAGGAAAAAGAAGCATAACTGGAGAACTGATCAGGGAATTTATAAAAATGAGAGGAGGAAAGAGGACATATCCAGCAAGAGGGGATCAAGAGTCATATTCTCTCATCACGCTTTTCATTTTTTTGTGGTTTTTTTTTTAAGAATTATTTATTTATTTTTTAGAGAGAGAGCATAAACAGGGGGAGGGGCAAAGGAGAGAGGAAGAGAGAGAATCTCAAGCAGACTCCCCACTGAGCACAAAGCCCATCACGGGGGCTCAATCTCAGAACCCTGAGATCATGACCTGAGCTGAAATCAAGAGTCAGACACTCAACCAACTGAACCACCCAGGCATCCCTCATGCCTTTCCAAGCATAAAAATGTCACAGTTTAGGGGGGATGAAAATGAAGATTTATTTAATAATTTTCTCTTAAAGTAATAACACTTTTACATTCATACTGGAGTCTTGATGGAAATCATTAAAGGGTGTATGTAACCATTGCCAAAACCACTGCACCAAAGTTGAACAGGCAAGGAAGACTTTACTCAGGGCTGTTGCAACTCCAGCAAAAGAACGGGAGGAGGGTTTTTTGAAGCTGGGTTGGGGGATATCCTAGATCACCTGTGTTCACAGACTGGCCTTACCCAAGGAAAAAGGGAAGCAGAAAGAGATTTTACACATTAAGAGGAGAAGGCAACATAGAGATAGAGCAGAGAGAGATTTGAGGATTGGGGTGATGTGGCCACAAGCCAAGCAATACTGGTATCCACCAAAAGCCAGAAGAGACAAGGAAACTTTCCCCCCTAAGACCACCAGAGTGAGCACAGCCCTGCTAACACCTTGACTTTGACCCTGTAATACTGATACAGACTTCTGGTCTCCAGAACTACAAGAGGAAAAATTACCATTGTTTTAAGCCAGTAAGTTTGTGGTAATTTGTTACAGCAGCCACAGAAAACTAATACAGGTGCGCCTGGGTGGCTCAGTCAGTTGGGTGACTGACTCGATTTCAGTTCAGGTCATGATCTCAGGGTCATGGGATCGAGCCCCATGTTGGGCTCTGTGCTCATCTGGAGTCTGCTTGTTCCTCTCCCTCTGCTCCTCCTCCTGCTTGTGCTCTCTCAAATAAATAAAATCTTAAAAAAAAAAAAAAGAATACACAATCAAGAAGTTGGATGCTGCTATAATACCTAAAACTGTGGAAGAGGCTTTGGAATTGGTAATGGACAACGGCTGGAAGAATTTTGAGGCAAAGCCTAGATTGCTTTAAATGGACTATTGGTAGAAACACAAACATTAAAGACAATGCTGGGGACCACTCAGAAAGAAATGAGAAGCACAATACAAGAAGCCTGAATCATCTCAGAAAATGGCTATATTGCCATCAACAAAATATTGGAAGCAATATGACCACTAAAGATGCAGCTCAGGAGGCTCAGAAGAAAATGAGAAATGTGCTTCTGGAAAATGGAAAGGCAATCCTTGTAATATAGTGGCAGAGAGCTCACTTCACTGAGTTAGGACCTAACATTGCAGGGGAAATAGAACTTGAGAGTGATGAATTTGGGTATTTATCTGAGGAGATTTCCAAGCCAAGCACTGAAAATGCAGCTTGGTTTCTTCTTGCTGTTTATGCTAAAATTCTAGAGGAAAGAGACAAATTGAGGAAAGAATCCTTAAGCAAAAAGGATCCAGGACTTGATGATTTGGGAAATTCCCAGACTGTCCGTATTGCAAAAGATGCTAAAATCAGGAGATTCACTGTTATGAAAGCGTGCTCAGGAAAGAAGGCTGGAGAACCTTTTGTCAGTGCTCAAGAGATTAAGCATGAGCAAAGAGGAGCATCAGATGGGGGACTGGAGCAAAGGTATCTTCCTGATACCTCCAGGTGCCCTCCTTCTGTCTCTCCCACTTGGGGCGAGGCGCCTCTGCTTGGTGATGAAGGGTGCCACTGGCCAGATGGGGGACTGGAGCAATGTAGGTGAAAAGAAGGGTGCACTGGTCCAGGAATTATGTGTGGTGGTCCAGCAGTACAGGTCCTGAAAAGTGGTTGTATTCTGGATATATGTTGAGGACAGAACTGACAATATTTTCTGATTGAATGTACATATTTTGTGAGAGGGAAAGGTTGGGGATTATTTCAAAACATTGGGTCTGGATATCTGGAAGGATGGAGTTAACATTTCCTGAGATAAATTTATAGGAAAATATCAGGAGGTCAGTTTTTATCGTAATAGATTGATATTTCCACTTAAAAAAAAAAAAAAAAACAAGCAGAGATTTTGGAGAGATAATTGAATTAAATATGGGAGTCCAGAGATCAGCTTCTAGGTCCAGACAACAGCTATAAATTTGGGATTATCAGTATAGAGATGCCATCTAATGGATATGACTGGAGGAAATCATCAGGACCAGACTGTAAGTACAAAATAGGAAAGGCTCAAAAACAGAGTCATAAGAGGCCTCAAAATTAAAAGATCTAGAAGAAGAGAAGGGACTGAGCAGAGGAGACTGAGAAGGAATGTGATAGGAGAAAAACCAGGAAATTGTGGAGTTCTGTTAAGCCAAGTGAAGACACTGTTTCAATGAAGGAGCGATCAAAAGTGTCCAATCCTGCTGAGCAGGTGAGTAAAAAGAGGACTGAGAAGAGTCCATGGGATTTAGGAACCTGCAAGTCCTTGGAGACAGTGTCTAGAAAAGTTTTGTTATAACAATGGGGATGGAAGATGAACATGATGATTTCGGGGTGGGGAGGAGATAAGAGAGAATTTAAATACAGTATATACAGGAAGTGAAATGAAATTGACTGGAAAGTCAAATGATTTGCTTTAAAAAAATCCACAAATTTGGACAGATTAAGCTCATTACTAAGTTAAAAGAGAAAACTTGTGCTGAGAGACGCCAGACGGCTAGAAGTAAGGAGGAAATGAGTAACCAACATGACTCATTCAATTAGAGAGTTTGCTAATTAAAGAGGTAGTAAGTGCGGCTTAATTTGCAAGATCTAAGGGGAAAGCAAATGTGATTGTTTTAATCTGTTAAATCTGTGTGGTAAGATGGGGCGAGAAGAGGCTGACTGGGGTTCTTGAAGGGTTAGAGGCGTTGTGAATAAAAGGCAAAGGTGAAGGAACTGACTTTTGGAAAGAAGTACTTCTTCCTCAGAAACCATAGGGATGGGCGAGAAGGTAACTGTTCACCAGGGTTTCTCAGTCTGAGCACTATTGACATTTTGAGCTGAATGATTCTTTGTTGTGGGAGAGCTGTTCCATGCATTACAGGACATTTAGCATCCCTGACCCTGACCCACTAGATGCCAGTAGCACTCTCTCCCATCGCGCGCGACAGGCCCAACTGTCCCCTGAGAGCAAAACCGCCTTGGCTGAGATCCGCTGATAGAGAGATATATTGAAAAGAAGAGAATTTCACTGTTGAGCTGGGAGCACTAAGAGCATACAAAGCCTGAGAATGGGCTGGGTGATTAAGAGAACTTCTTGGAAAGAAATTTTTAATGACAGCTGATACTGTGGTGACTTTGATCTCTATCGATTTAGTTGACCACAAACTGTGTTTGCCAGAATCCCCTTTCCTGTGTGGTTCTAGATTCCTGTGGGCCACAGAGACATTTTACATGAGAATTAGAAGGGGAGGGAGTCAAGCACGTTCCTTCGACACTCAGAAGGCTGGGGCAGGGCACGGCACCCTTGCAGGTGCTGGTGCAGCCCACGCAGTGCCTCTCATCTGCTAACTCATCTGGGAGTGAGGTCGCAACCATGCCACAACTCTTCCTGATACCTCCAGGTGCCCTCCTTCTGTCTCTCCCACTTGGGGCGAGGCGCCTCTGCTTGCTGATGAAGGGTGCCACTGGCCTTGTGGGTCAGCCACCCCACTGAAGTGGGAGACTTGGAAGCAGTGTGAGACCCATGTGGGTTCCAGTTCATCTTTGAGGGCTTCAGCCCATCCTTGCAGTTCCAGTTTGTGCCTACTCGCCCCTGCTTCCCGTCCATCTTTCTTCGTAACTGCCAATCCCCTGATTCTGAGCTGTAGCGTCCAACGTAGACACCGTAACTGTACATAAACTCTTTAACAAGATCTCTCAGTTGTCTCAGGTGAAATCCCTCCAACAAATCCCACATTCTATACCAATTCCTTACTACCACCTGTATGTCAGGTATACAACACTATAAACTATGTTTTAGCGTCCTTATTTTATAGGTGAGGACACTGACACTCAGGAAGATGAATTCCATCAAGATCCCACGTTTAGTAAGTGGTGGACATAGAGTTTGAACAACATCCGCCTTCCTTTAAAATCCTCTCTCCTTCCACCGTATTGGTCTACCATGCTGTCAGTTACTGGCTTTGGGAGGTTTTTAAATGTATCAACCTTGACCTATGGATAAACGACTCTCCACTGTATTGTAATAATGGTGGCAAGTGAATAAAAGCACCTTTCAAGATAGCATTTAATGATGTATTACAGGTAGGAGGCACAAAACTTCAAGATACAATTTACTTGGTCTTCAAAGATAGAAAATAAGAAGAGTTTAAGTTTCCCATCTTTTATGACTGCATAATGCTTATGAGACACTAACATTTGGTGGCAGCAGATGTCCTGGAAGTTTAGAAGGGACCTTAATCAACCCATCAACATTCAGTTTAATCGGAACTAGGAGAGAGTGATCAGGGGTTTTATGACTATACTCGAGTGACCGTCAATGCCCTGGCTCTAGCTTCCTGCCTCCTATTACCACAGGCAGTTTCTAAGCCTCTCCCTCCCCAAGTTACACTTACAGCAACAAAGCAGCCATGCTCACAGTACACATGGGCTGTGGCAATAGACCAAGATAGAACGAATCTTGATTTTTATTTGCTGGTGTTGTACAAATCAGCAGCATAACCACCCAGGCGTTGATGAAAACATATTAGGTTCTCTGGGTGAACAATCTCAGATGTACATCTCTCTTGTGTCTGCTGTAAAGTATAAAGTCCTAAGGTACAGGGACAAATCTATGAATTGCTTTCCCAATAAGACTAGAATCATAGAATATCAACACTGGAAGAGATTTTTTTTTTTTCAGGTCACCTAACCCATTTCCATTCCAAATGGTTGAATCCATTCTAAAACAAAGCTAGCTGTCATCCATGCTCTTTTTACACTCCAAAACACCAGAGAATTACCCAACTTGAAAGAGAGCCCACATTGTCCTCTGATAGCTAAAAGCTAGGATGCACTTCTTGCTTTGAGCTAGACTATGCCTGCCCATGATTATGACCCAGGTGTTAGAAGAGTCATTTTGCATCATTCGGAGTATGTTTCCTCCACCCACTGTGTGCCATATTTAGCATTTAGTGCATGCTCTGTTGTTATAATAATGGCAGTAATAATGAGATTGACATTAAACCAGCTACTTTCTAAACCAATTTGTTCCATCAGTAAAATTTTTGTTAGATTGATTACTAGAAGCATAAATTATTATTGCTTTTGCCACATTTTTTTCACTTTATATCATAGTAGCATTATGGTTATAAAAGCTCAAAAAAGGTAATAATTATTTTAGTAGTCATTTTGAAAAGCCTCTTTTCCATGATTTCCACAGAAAATTATTCACTTGAACAGTTTTTTTTAAGTCATAGTAAATACAGGATATGTGGTTTTTTATCTACTAAAAATAAGCTTAGTATTCCAGCCCACTCTAAGACTGCAGTTGTATTACCTGAGAAAAGGATAAAAT
This sequence comes from Mirounga leonina, assembly GCF_011800145.1. Lineage (NCBI taxonomy): Eukaryota > Metazoa > Chordata > Mammalia > Carnivora > Phocidae > Mirounga > Mirounga leonina. The sequence continues at coordinate 11,475,203 of NW_023270469.1, forward strand.
TTTGAAATCAAATATCTTCAAGGAGGGGGTGCAAGATGGCAGAGTGAGAGGACCCTAAGCTCACCTCATCCCACGTTAACAACTAGATATCGCTCACCTCCAAGTAAATAAACCAGAGAGCCATCCAAAGACCGGCAGGACAAGCTCCACTACTGAATGCAGAGAAGACGCCACATTGGAGAGGTTAGGAAAAGCAGAAACAGTGGCTGGGAGCTGCCCACAGGCGGGAAGGAACTGGGTCGCAGAGAGGCGAAAACACCAGGGAGCCCACACGGGCAGAACGAATCCCCATAACGTATGGCCTTGAAAACCAGAGGGGCTGAACTCCATGGGTTTGTAGAACCAGGGAGACTTGGAGTCTGGAGCTTTTAAAAGTCAGCTGACTCAGCACTGGGTGAGCTGGGAGGGCAGTGATAGCTGGGTCCCACCCTTAAAGAGACAACAGCCTGAAGACAGGCCACGAAGAAGCCACAGCTGGCACAACAGGAGGGACATGGGCTTACACTGATTTCAGAGGGTGCCGGCGGACTTGTCTGGAACAGAGGAGCTGGCAGTCACCCTTCTCCTCCCCCTCCCCAGCGTAAACCTGCGGGACGCAGCACTGCACCAACACTGGCTACCTAACCTGGGAGCAGTGCTCTCCTGAGGACTTGCCCACTCTGAGCATGCTGGCCTGGGCAAATTCTGCTAACACCATGCACACACCCTGCCCAACTGCCGTGAGCACAGATGCCACACAGCTCTGGCCGCCACTACTCCCGCCGTGTGCCGAGCCGCCAGCAGCCACCAGGCTGTGGGAGATCTGGCCTAGAACTAGTGGCTCAGTGCAAATCGTGCTAACATCGCTGCCCCGCCCCTGAGCCCTCCTGCTATCATGCCCCCGCAGAATGTGGGTCTCACTAACACCACAGAAAGCAAGTACAGCCAACGGCAGACAAAGAATCAGTGCAGACATCTGGACTGAAAGGAAAAGTGACTCAGACACAACAGCAGGACACAAGCAACACACACAGGAGACTCCCCTGAAGTGCCAGGTTCTGGGGAGGAGGGGCCACGGCACTGCAGGGCCCTACAGCACCTCTTTTCATAAAGCCAGTACTTTCAAGGGCAGAAGACATAGCTGACTTTCCTAACACAGAGAAACAGACACAGGGGGGCGCCTGGGTGGCTCAGTCGTTAAGCGTCTGCCTTCGCCTCAGGTCATGATCCCGGGGTCCTGGGATCAAGCCCCGCATCGGGCTCCCTGCTCGGAGGGAAGTCCCCTTCTCCCTCTCCCACTCCCCCTGCTTGTGTTCCCTCTCTCGCTGTCTCTCTCTGTCAAATAAATAAATAAAATCTTAAAAAAAAAAAACAACAGACACAGAGAAGTTCACAAAATGAGGAGACAGAGACAGATGTCCCATATGACAGAACAGGACAAAAAGCAGGAGATCTAAGTGAAAGAGAAATCTAAGTGAAATCTAAGTGAAAGAGAAATAAGTCATATGCCTGATACAGAATTTAAAGTAATGATCATAAAGATACCCACTGGACTTCAGAAAAGGGTGGAGGACATCAGTGGTACCCTTAACAAAGAAATAAAAAATAGTACATCACGGATGAAGAACTGTGATGAAATTAAAAATAAAACAGATGGAATAAGCAGTAGGCTAAAGGAAGCAGAGGAATGTATTGGGGACCTGCAGGATAGAAGAATGAAAAGCAATCAAGCTGAACAGGTGAGAGACAAACAAATACCACATAATGAGAATAGACTTAGAGAACTCAGTGACTTCATCAAGTGTAAAAACATTTGTGTTATAGTGATTCCAGAAGAAGAGAGGGAAGGGAGGGGGCAGAAAATGTATTTGAAGAAATAATAGCTGAAAACTTCCCAAATCTGGGGAGGGAAACAGATACCCAGATTCAGGAGGCACAGAGATCCCCCAACAAATTCAACCCAAGGAGGTCCACACCAAGACACATGGTAATTAAAATTGCAAAAGAAATAATGATAAAGAATTTTAAAGTTTGCAAGAGAAAAGAAAACAGTTACATACAAGGGAAAGCCAGGTAAGGCTATCAGCTGATTTTCAGCAGGAACTTTGCAGGCCAGAGGGCAGTTTAATGATGTATTCAAAGTGCTGAAAGGGAAAAATCCGCAGCCAAGAATATTCTATCCAACAAGGCTATATCATTCAGAATAGTGGGAGAGATAAAGAGCTTCCCAGACAAACAAAAATTAAGAGCATTCATGACCACTAAGGCAGGCCCACAAGAAATGTTCAGGGAGACCCTGTGAGTGGAAAACAAAAACCATAAGTAAAAGTAAGAAAAATAAAGAAGGTAGCGGGAGGGGAAGAATGAAGTGGGGGAAATCGGAGGGGTAGACGAACCATGAGAGATGATGGACTCTGAAAAACAAACAGGGTTCTAGAGGGGAGGGGGGTGGGAGGATGGGTTAGCCTGGTGGTGGGTATTTAGGAGGGCACATTCTGCATGGAGCACTGGGTGTTGTGCACAAACAATGAATCATGGAACACTTCATCTAAAACTAATGTTGTAATGTAAGGGGATTAACATAAGAATAAAAAAAAATTAAAAAAAAAAAAAAAAGTAAGAAAAATAGGAAGCACAAAAGAAAAAAAATTAAGTATATCTATAAAAATCAGTCAAAAGAGGCACAAAATAAAAGGATGTAAAAAATGATATCCTCCCCAATGTCATGGAACACTACATCAAAACCTAATGATGTAATATATGGTGATTAACATAAAAAAAAGAATTAAAAAATGATATCAAATACCTGAAACATGAAAGGGAGAGGAATAAAGAATGATTTCAAAATTAAGCAACCATCAGCTTAATATACATTGCTATCCGGAAGATGTTACACATAAACCAAATGGTAACCACAAATCAAAAAACAGTAATAGATACACAAAAATAAAGAGTAAGGAAGCCAAGTATACCACTAATACAAACCAGCAAACAATGCAAGTGAAGAAAGGATCAGAGAAAAACTACAAAAACAAACACAAAACAAGTAACAAAATGGCAAAAAATACATATCTATCAATAATTATTTGAATTACTTTGAATTGACTAAACACTCCAACCAAAAGACACAGGATGACAGAGTATATAAAAAAAAAACAAGACCCATCTATATGCTGTCTAAAAGAGATTTATTTTAGACCCAAAGACACCTACAGATTCAAAGTGAGGGAATGGATGGGGTACCTGAGTGGTGCAGTAGGTTAAGCATCTGACTCTTGCTATCAGCTCAGGTCTTGATCTCAGGGGACATGATTTCAAGTCCCATGTTGGGCTTCACACTGGGTGTGGAGCCTACAAAGGAAGGGAGGGAGGGAGGGAGGGAGGGAGGGAGGGAGGGAGGGAGGGAGGAAGAAAGTGAGAGGATGAAGAAACATCTATCATGCAAATGGATGTCAAAAGAAAGCCGGAGTATCAAAGACTGTAACAAGAGACAAAGAATAATAATATATAATAATAACAGGGACAATCCAACAAGAAGATATAATAATTATAAATATATATGCACCCAACATGGGAACACCCAAATACATAAAGCAGTTAATAACAAACATAAAGGAACTAACTGAAAATAATACAATAATAATAGGGGACTTTACCACCCACTTAAACTGAAGGACAGATCATCCAAACAGAAAATCAGCAAGGACACAGTGGCTTTGAACGACACACTGGACCAGGAGGATTTAACAGATAGATTCAAAACATTCCATCCTAAAACAGCAGAATATACATTCTCTTCAAGTGCACATGGAACATTGTCCAGAATCAATCACATATTAGCCCACAAACAAGACTCAACAAATTCAAGAAGATTGAAGTCATACCATGCATCTTTTCTGACCACAATGATATGAAACTAGAAATCAACCACAAGAAAAAATCTGGAAAGAACACAAATACATGGAGGTTAAACAATATGCTACTAAACAACGAATAGGTCAACCAGGAAATAGAGAAATCAAAAAGTACATGGAAACAAATGAAAATGAAAATACACGATCCAAAATCTTTAGGATGCAGCAAAAGTAGTTCCAAGAGGGAAGTTTATAGCAATACACGCCTACCGCAAGAAGCAAGAAAAGTCTCAAATAAACAACCTAACCTTATACCCAAAGGAGCTTGAAAAGAGCAACAAACAAAACCCAAAACCAGCAGAAGAAAGGAAATAATAAAGATTACAGCAGAAATCAATGATATAGAAACTAAAAAACAATAGAACAGATCAATGAAACCAGGAGCTGGTTCTTTGAAAAGATAAAAAAAAAACAAACAACTGATAAACCTCTAGCCAGACTCATCAAAAAAAAAAAAAAAAGAAAGAGAGAGAGAGGACTCAAATAAACAGAATCACAAATGAGAGAGGAAAAATAGCAACCAACACCATAGAAATATAAACAATTATAGGAGAATATTATAAAAATTATATGCCAACAAATCAGACAACCCAGAAGAAACGGATAAATTCCTAGAAACATGTAAACTACCAAAACTGAAGCATGAAGAAAAAGAAAATTGAACAGACTGATTACCAGCAAGGAGATTGAATCAGTAATCAAAACAGTCCCAGCAAAAAAATCCAGGACAGGTGGCTTCACAGGCAAATTCTACCAAACATTTAAAGAAGAGTTAATACCTGTTCTACACAAACTCTTCCAAAATAGAAGAAGAAAAATTTTGTAATTCATTCTATGAAACAAATATCAATCACCCTGATACCAAAACCAAATAAAGACACCACACCCCCCCCCCCAAAAAAAGAACTACAGGCCAATATCCCTGATGAACATAGATGCAAAAATCCTCAACAAAATACTAGCAAACAGAATTCAATAATACATTTTTTTAAAAAATTCACCACAACCATGTGGGATTTATTCCTGGGATGCAAGAATGGCTCAATATTCAAAAATCAATCAACATGCTATATCACATCAATAACAGAAAGGATAAAAACCATATGATCATCTCAAGATTCAGGAAAAGCATTTGACAAACTCAACAAAGTTGGTTTAGAGGGAACAGACCTCAACATAATAAAGGTCATCTATGAAAAACCCAAGCAAATGTCATACTCAATGGGGAAAAACTGAGAACTTTTCCCCTAAGGTCAGGAACAGGACAAGGATGTCCACTCTCACCACTTTCATTCAACACAGTACTGGAAGTCCTAGCCACAGCAGTCAGACAACAGAAAGAAATAAAAGGCATCCAAAGTGGTAAGGAAGAAGTAAAACTTCACTATTTGCAGATGACATGATACGATATATAGAAAACCCTAAAGACTCCACCAAAAAACTGGTGGAACTGATAAACAAATTCAGTAAAGTCACAGGATACAAGATCAATGTACAGAAATCTGTTGCATTTTTGGGGTGCCTGGGTGGCTCAGTCGTTAAGTGTCTGCCTTCGGCTCAGGTCATGATCCCAGAGTCCTGGGATCGAGCCCTGCATTGGGCTCCCTGCTCCGTGGGAAGCCTGCTTCTCCCTCTCCCACTCCCCCTGCTTGTGTTCCCTCTCTCGCTGTGTGTCTCTCTCTGTCAAATAAATAAATAAAATCTAAAAAAAAAAAAAGAAAGAAATCTGTTGCATTTTTATACATCAATAACGAAGCAGTAGAAAGAGAAATCAAGAAAACAATCCCATTTATAATTGTGCCAAAAATAATAAGATACCTAGGAATAAACCTAACCAAATGGTGAAAGGCTTATATTCTGAAAAATATAAAACACTGACAAAAAGAAATTGAAGATGACACAAAGAAATGGAAAGACATTCTGTGCTCGTGGATTGGAAGGACAAATATTGTTAAAATGTCTAACTACCCAAAGCAATCTACATATTTAACACAACTCCTATCAAAATACCAATGGCATTTTTCACAAAACTAGAACAACAACAAAATTCCAAAATTTGTATGGAACTATGAAAGATCCCAAATAGCCAAACAATCTTGAAAAAAAAAAAAAAAAACCAAAGCTGAAGGCATGACAATTCCAGACTTCAAGTTATATTACAGAGCGGAGTGATCAAAACAGTATGGTACTGGCATAAAAATAAACATATAGATCAAAGCACAGAATAGAAAGCCCAGAAATGAACCCACAACAATATGGTCAATTAATATTTGACAAAGCAGGAAAGAATATCCAATGGAGAAAAGACAGTCTCTTCAACAAATGGTGTTGGAAAAACTGGACAGCAACATGCAAAAGAATGAAACTGGACCACTTTCTTACACCATACACAATAAATAAATTCAAAATAGATTAAAGACCTAAATATGAGACCTGAAACCATAAAAACCCTAAAAGAATACACAGGCAGTAACTTCTTTGACCTTGGCTGTAGCAACATTTTTCTAGTTATGTCTCCTGAGGCAAGGAAAACAAAAGCAAGAATAAGCTATTGGGACCATATAAAAGTAAAAATCTTCATTACAATGAAGAAAATAACAAAACTAAAAGGCAACTTACAGAATAGGAGAAGATATTTGCAAATGATGTATCTGATATATTTTGATACCCAAAATACATAATGAACTTATAAAACTCAACACCCCAAAAACAAATAATCCAATTAAAAAGTGAGCAGAAGACATGAACAGATATTTCTTCAAAGAAGACATCCAATGGCCAACAGACACATGAAAAGATGCTCAACATCACTCATCATCATGGAAATGCAAATCAAAACTACAGTGAGATATCACCTCACACCTGTCAGAATGGCTAAATCAACAACACAAGAAACAACAGATGTTGGTGAGGATATAGGGAAAAAAGGAACCCTTGGGCACTATTGGTGGGATGCAAACTGGTGCCGTCACTGTGGAAACAGTATGGAAATTCTTTAAAAGTTAAAAATAGAACTGGGGCACTTGGGTGGCTCAGTTGGTTGAACGTGGGACTCTTGGTTTTGGCTCAGCTCATGATCTCGGGGTCATGAGATGGAGCTGCTTGGGATTCTCTCCCTCTCCCTCTGCCCCTCCCCACCCCGCTCTTGAGCTCGCTCTCTCTCTCTTTCTCTCTCCCTCTCTCCCCCTCTCCTGAGGCAAGGGAAATGATCCAGTAATCACTCTACTAGGTATTTACCCAAAAAATATAAAAACACTAATTCAAAGGGATACATACACCCTGATGTTTATTGCAGCATTATTTACAATAGCCAGACTAAGAAAGTAGCCCAAAAGTCCATCAATTGATGAATGGATAAAGAGGTGGTGCATACACACACACACACACACACACACAATGGACTATTACTCAGACATTAAAAAAAAAAATGAAATCTTGCCATTTGCAATGACATGGATGGAGCTAGAAAGTACAATGCTAAACGAAATAAGTCAGAGAAAGACAAATACCATATGATTTTACTCATATGTGGAATTTAAGAAACAAAACAAACAAGCAAAGGGGGGAAAAACAGAGAAAAGTAAATGAAGAAACAGACTCTTAACTATAGAGAAGAAACTGATAGTTACCAAAAGGGAGGTGGCGGGGTGGCAGGGGTGGGTTGGGTGAAACAGGTGATGGGGATTCTGGGGTGCACTTGTGATGAGCACCAGATGTTGTATGGAATTGCTGAATCACTATATTGTAAACCTGAAACTAATAACATACTATATGTTAACTATACTGAGATTAAAAAAAATTTTTTTAAAGAACATCTTCATCAAAACTAGGAACAATTAACTCATGCATATTATCTTCTACTAGTGCCTGATAGATTTTGATACATGTTGTACCCCTTTCAAGATTGGAGAAATCAAGTCACAAAGAGCTCTTACTATTTTTGAGATCTCACAGCCATCTGCCAAAAATAGAAGGAAGGGCTTTCAATGGCCCATCTCTTCGTACCTAGAGCACAGTCCCTCCAGGAATGCCTTATCTTTTACCTCATCAGGGTCTGTCTCTGCTAAGGGAAAATGGATAGTGCAGGTATTGACAACATAAATGACCTCAAGAAGAAAATTATAGACATGCCAACATGTGCTAAAGCAAAGAATTTATCAGTATTAAGAAATGATTCATCAATTTAATTTCTCAATAACTGATTAGTATCTGTCCTCTGAATAAATCTGCTTCTGGGATGCCTATGTTCTGTTCAGTTACAAGTAAAATAATGTTTAATAAGAAAATGAATGAAAGATTGCTTCTTTCAGATAAAAGAGTGAAAAAGTCCTAAAGGGGAAAAAAACTAGAAAAAATAAGAAGCAAAGTTTAATGATTCAACTTTAGATAGCAGTACACAATGGAAAAAAAATGCAATTTAGTAAAATTCAATAAATAATTCTTTTAAATTAAATTATTTGTTAAAATTAAGCCGTGTTCTGGGTTTTAAATCAAAATGAATATACTATGATAGTTGGGGATATGAGAAAAAATAAATTAGCACTATTTGGAACATAGTTAATGTGTCTGAATGGATGCCAATACCTGTTTGTGAGAGGGAATAATATTCTAGTAGATGAAAGTTGCAAATTATGTTTTAATAGGTTCACATACAATGATAGGCAAATTGTAATACTCATTTTCTTCTGAATACTTCAATTTGCACTGTTTTCCTCCAATAATTTCTGCTTCAATGATTGTATATTGATCTTCACTATGTATTATATTTCCTTAAATTAAATACTCTATTTGTAAGCTGCAGGGGGGGTGGGGGACAACATACATGAAGACTAATCCAAATTCTCGTGAAACCACCTGATCTTTCATCAGCATGGCACTTCATTTTCAAAAATAATTCCTGTGATTTTTTTTTTGCCTTGAATATTCAGGAACTAGCTATCCAATTCATTTGTATTTATTCATCTTGCTTTTTCTTCATATTTGATCTTTGTTTCTGCCTTGAGTCATTTCACAGCTAATTAATTTCTCTACCTCCCAAGTGAGAAAAAGACAAAATAATATAAGGTATTCTAGTAGTGTCGAAGGAGAAAAAATTAGAAAGGCACTGCAGTTGTTCCAAATGTCTGTGCCATCTGACCCCAGGTCCACCTCCTTCCTTCCGCACTGCTCTGGGTACGCACAACTTTTGACATGCAGCTCTACCTCTGCCCTACTTAGAGATGCAGCCAATCCTGCCAAACCTGGCTGTATATGTGGAAATAAACATGACAGCTCCATGCCTGTAAGGTCACCAATAGCTTTGCTTCCCCAATACAAAAAAGCCTTGGAAATGGCATGTTTACTGAGAATTCCCTCCATCCCTCCAAATTAATTTCTTCTAAAGAATGTGGCTCTACCTTCTTTTCCTGATTGATAATCTGCCTTCCCTGAAGGGTCTGGAGTCCTCCTCACTCTTGCCCTCATGTAGCCAGATTTTCAACAACACACCAGCTAGCTCCCCCTTGCCTGCTCCCTTCTCCTAGGGATGAGAATTTGAGCCTGTAACATCAGACACTGTTTCAAAGAAGACACACCATCAGGAAATCTGTTTGTACCATCCACTTACTACAAGTATGTCCACCACCTAGAGATCGCAATAAAGCAGCCCTGTGGAAAGTCATAGCTCGATAGAATACTGTTCTCTTTGGCACTTCCCCCATGGATAATGTTTTGGAGACTTAGCCACTTCATTGAAGGCAACTCAGCCTTTAATTTGTCCTACCAATTACTTACCTCTTGCCCTTTCTTGGTTTTCTCTGCTCCCCCTCACCAGCCAACATTCAAAGTCCTATAAGAACTTATATAATTCAGGTTAATTTAATTTCATCTTTTTGTCACTGTTTCTTACTCCAAATCACCAAAATTTGTCAGCAATTATAATAATAGCTCAGAACTGATGTCAGGTTTCTCTATAGTAAGTTTCTTTTTAGCAAGGTTGATAAAATCTGCAACAAAACTGATACAAAATATCGATCCACTCTCTCTATAGATCTATGAATGCTTTGACTAATATGAAGAAAGCCTGGAGAGATACCAACTAACTAAAAGGATATTGGATATTGGATATTGATATTTTAGTTGGCCTTGTGTTAAGGAACTTGAAGATCCCCAACAGTGCATAAGCTTATTATCTTAATCATTGCTGCAACCCCTAGGACCTATCACAGTACATTACTAAGGTGGTTTCTAAAATTTTAGTTAAATAAATAAGTGAATGGATCTTGTGCCTTAATTCAAGGTATCAAAAGTAACTTGAATAAATACCAGTCATGGAAGAATAGTGCAAAAAATAGTGAGTACTATAAAAATTAAAAGAAAAGAGAGAATAGAATTTAATGAAGAAGTTGGAAAAGAGCACAGAGAGAATTTGGAACTATTCAGCCTTAAATTTGGGGCAAGGTTTAGCATCAGGTAAGGGGGAAAGTATTCCTAGCACAGGAAACAGAATACATGAGTACCCACAGGTGCATAAGAGAATGGACCGACAAGGAGAATGGCTCTTTGGAGTGAAGAATGTGCAGGAAATACAGTTAGATGGAGAGGCTGAGGCCAGAACATGGAGATCATGAAAAATCAGGCTGGGGAGGACTTAGAAAAGCACCAATAAATTTTGAGTCTAGTCAAGAAAGATGTTTTTTTGTGCATCAAGTCATCAACTTCCTCTGCATTCCGCTAAGTCCATTTTGCCAAAAGATCCTTATTGCTTTCTCATGCTCTGTGTTAAACATAAGACTTCAGGATAGGCTGGGGAGTAGAGAGTTCATGGTAAACTGAAAAGAGAGAGCCATAATCAAGTATGTGACATAGTAAGTTGGGCAAAGATGTTGTCAAATGCCTATTCCCCAAACTATCCCCAAAGCATCTATTGACAAAACAAAGCACAGTTAATTGCTTACCATGGTAACGGAGAACGGAGGTCAACAGAGTCTTAGTAATGTCCTAGAGAGGGAAGGACAAGGTCAGGATGTTTATTGAGATTTTGCTTAAGGCAGGTGTTTCGGTGTGGAGGCTTGATGACTATTGAATAGGAATCACGATGTAATGGCTTAGACCAACAGGCACAGCAATGTGAGACCATGGAGGTAAGGGGTTTAGGATCTGGCATAAATGGTCCACAGATGCTTTTAATTAATGAGCTGAAAGAACTATCTGGAAGTCCTCGGAATGAAAAAGTTAGTTACAAGTTGTATCTTCCTGGGAGAGAGTCTCATGAAATATTGAGGCTATGTCGAAGACAGTGGAATAATAAAGTCATGCTAACAGAGACGGTGAGCTGCAGAGATGGTTTCGATTCTCAAAGTACGTGCGTGCAAAGAGCAGAGGAAGCAGACCAGAGGGAAGAGGGGCCACGCTGTGCTAGGTACATTCAGAAAAGTCTTCAAAGAAAGACGTGACCTCTGTGCCACCACCTGAAGGATGAACGCGAGTTTGACCTGTGTACAAAAAGGGAGAAAGAATTTCAGGGCATAACATTGCGTACGAAAAGGTCTGGAAGAATGCGTTTGGTCAAAAGGACTCTAAGGAGTTTCCATAAGCAGAAGGCTTTTACTCTGGTTCTAAAATAGCAATTGATGTACTTCTACTGTATTCATTTTAATGATTCAGAATATATTGTTGGGAATGAACTTTGTGTATAAGTTAAGAATGATTTTTTCTAATTATTCCTGAAAACCTTTAGTGTTTTAAGATTAGTTTAAAAACAAATATAATTTGGAGAGACAAACTTAAACTCATGTGGTTTTTTTTTTTTAAATAGATGTTTTTTTAAGAACGAATTGTTAAGGGGTGCCTGGGTGACTCAAGTCTTTGGGCGTCTGCCTTCGGCTCAGGTCATGATCCCAGGGTCCTGGGATGGAGCCCTGCATTGGACTCCCTGCTCAGTGGGAGGCCTGCTTCTCCCTCTCCCACTTCCCCTGCTTGTGTTCTCTCTCTCACTGTCTCTCTCTCTCTGTCAAATAAATAAATAAAATCTTAAAAAAAAAAAAAAAAAGAACGAATTGTTAAAACATATAGAATCTCGAGGCGCCTGGGTGGCTCAGTTGGTTAAGCGACTGCCTTCGGCTCAGGTCATGATCCTGGAGTCCAGGGATCGAGTCCCGCATCAGGCTCCCTGCTCGGCAGGGGGTCTGCTTCTCCCTCTGACCCTCCTCCCTCTCATGCTGTCTTTCATTCTCTCTATCTCAAATAAATAAATAAAATCTTAAAAAAAAAAATTAAAAAAAAAAACAAACATATAGAACCTCACCCTCACCTAGGGAGAATTAAAAAGAAAGGAAGCATGGAGTTTCCAACAGGGTTCACAGTTTCTCTGATATAGTCTGATAGCATTCAAATCCTCCAGGAGAAGAAAAGAAATATTCTATCATACTGAAAGCCAGAGTTGAGACCACTGAGATCTCTCTCCTGCATACCAGGGAATTTTCGGTAAACTAACTTAGAAATAAAACCAAATGGGATACGACTGCCGTGCTGTGTAATAGAAGAGATGGCTTTGAAAGAGATTTAATCAGAAAATAAATTTCAAAATCAAAAGCATGCTTTGCCTGGATCCACCATTCCAGAGTCAAACCCTGGTCCCCAACGGGGCCCAACAACAAGGAACTAAAATCCCTCTGTGAACCAAAGAGGACCTCAAACTAGTCTTGAAGTGACAAGACACAGTTAAGTCTTCTTAAATATTATTTTCCCTATATCCCATCAAAATCATAACCCTTATTATACTCCTTTCGCCCGCCCTCTCCTCAAAATATGTGGGGAGTTCACTAAAACAGCCTCTATCTCTTGCGAGACCCCTCGCTGCACTGGGTCTTGCACTGTGCTTTGGGTCTTTCCTCTTAAATGCCCTAACCTGCTTTTTATCTTCCAGAATAAAGGTCACCAAACTCCAAATGATGGTTCAGATGGAGCATCACAACAAGGTCCAACCAGACATCAACAGGGGACCCCCTCGACAGATCAGGGTAAGAGGAACCCTGGCTGCTGTCCCCTAACCAACGCCCTGACCAGCAGGAAGTAGCTACGATCAGTCGTTCACACTTCTTCCCTAATAGCAGTTAGGTTTACCTCTTCAGTGGGGGGAATGATGAAGGATAGTTGGAAGGCAGGCAGGCAGGGACAAGGGATGCCCCCCCGCCCCGGGGCCCTAAAAGGAAACCACCCTTAAAAGGATTTTGCACCACCCTGGAAGGAACCCTCCACCCTTTCCCACATGATAGATGTGACAAAAACCTGATTGGATGGCAGGCACAGGGAGGGTTCATCAGAGTAAAACAGCCTACCAACAAGCCCATAAAAACCCTTAGACTTAGAAACTCCCGTGGCAACCCTCAAGGGTCCCCTCCCTCCTCGGGAACTTTGTATTATCACTTTGCTCTGGCTCAATAAACCTTGCTTTGCTGCCCACCAAAAGAAAAAAGAAAATCATGCTTTGGTGCAAGAGCAACAGGAAACCAACAAGCCTTTGATCTCAGGAGCTTCACCTAGAAAGCTGCATCCTTATTCCTTTGGTGTCCTTCTCTGATAAAGGTCAAGGCACCTCCACCCGGCCCTTCTAGGAGTTGGTCAGACCCAAGTCCTCCAGTCAGTGATGAGCACAGCTCAGATTCCACAAGCTGCAAGCCTGCTAAACCCACACCTGAGAGCCCAGACAGATTCAAAACAACCAGCTAATTAAACCTGGAGCACCAAGCTATCATCATCCTAGATTCATGGGCATCCAACAAGCAGAAGAACTAGCAACCCGGCATTCAGCAACAGCTGTCACCTGCTATAATGTTCTTTAATTATCTTAAAATCTCTAAGAACTGACAAATGGGTGACAAAATGCAATTTTCTGTGTCAGGAAGCGAGAGACAAGCCTGTGTTACTTTGATGAAAGGAAATACTGTAAAATCATCTCTCTCAGCTCTTCTTATTGGGGAAGGGGGCTATTGTCACTCAATTCTAGTCTGCAAACACTGTTTCCTTCTTTATAAAGATTAAATGGAAGAGGCCAGAATGGGCCTTGGGCTGTGCCAAGCTGTCCCCTGGCCCAGCTCGTCCCAGCCCCACAATGCTACTTACTTCCTCCCATGGAGAGGCATTCCTGGGGTGGACCATTAGCAAAGACTGACTGACCCAAGTTCCCTGGAATCACATCATGCCTCCTGCCACAAATTTCTCCAGGTGCCTGTCCAAATTGTGATCTAACCCCTCTATGTTGCCGTGATGTCTATTATGACCTCCACAAGGATTTCCAGTAGTCCCTAATTTCTGTTTTGGTCATTACATTCTACAGAATGTACATGATGACATCTTTGTTCCCCTTGGGCAAGTTTACTTCTACCATTTACACAGCTTTTCCAGCCTTTATAGGTAAAAAATGTTCATGAGAACACAAAATAAATTGTAGAAAAAAGGTGACTGTAGTAAACAGCTCTTAACATCAGCTAGAAAACCACATCATCTATATAGAGTAGGACAGCACTCATAAGCCAAGAGCATTGCACTACTCATGGTCACAGAAATAAAACAGAGAAAAATATGAGCGAGCTCACATTGGCTGAGAGTGTAAGATAGCCCTTAGAGCTTGAGGAAAACATATATTAACAGTGCACTACAACAGATTGTTACATACAATTAAAACTGATATATGTGGGGCGCCTGGGTGGCTCAGTTGGTTAAGCGACTGCCTTCGGCTCAGGTCATGATCCTGGAGTCCCGGGATCGAGTCCCGCATCGGGCTCCCTGCTCGGCAGGGAGTCTGCTTCTTCCTCTGACCCTCCCCCCTCTCATGTGCTCTCTCTCTCATTCTCTCTGTCTCAAATAAATAAATAAAATCTTAAAAAAAAAAAAAACTGATATATGTGTGTGCAGTTTTTTAAAGTATTTGAGAGACAAATAGCATAACCAATCAGCATGCTAGTGTCTGTTACCAGGCGCTAACAATCTAAAAGGATTGCTAATAATTCTCAAAACAGACAGTATTTGTGACTTGTTCTCAAATTGCGTGTAAATATATTAATGCATGTAAAAATGACTGCAAGCTCTGGTTACATTTTTGAACCATTGAAACACAGTTTTTATATTAAGATTTTAAATTAGAGTGTTAATAGCTGATCCATGAACATTCCTTCCCACTAATTACAGTATAACCACTTAAATTTTGTATTTAAAACATTTTATGCAATTAGCACATTATTTTTAAATGTCGATTAATAGTTAAATTAGGCTGTTTTGTGATCTCTGAGATGTAAGCTCTCTGGGGATAAGGCCAAGCTCTGTCAAGAAGTTTTGTTAGTGACATTCTGATAATGTTAATATCAACATTTGGTATCTGATATATTTTTTTTTTATTAGAGAGAAAGAGCACATACGTAAGCAGGGAGGGGCAGAGGGAGAGGGAGAGAGAGAATCCTAAGCAAACTCTACACCCAGCACAGAGCCTGATGCAGGGCTCAATCTCACAACCCTGATATCATGACCTGAGCGGAAATCAAGAGTCAGACGCTTAACCGACTGAGTCACCCAGGCGCCGTGATAATTTTTGATAATAGAGGAAAGTCAACTGTTTTCTCCAAGGCCATGTAGTCAAATTCATCCATTTTTTTCTTTTCTATTTTCAATCATCACTGCATTTCACCTTATCACTTCAGAGCACAGGCTTGGGCATCTCCATGTCCAGCACATGATTAGACCAGTTATTGAAATGGCACCTGAAATGGACATGCCACTAATCTAATGAGATGAGAAGATATTTATTTTCTCCAGTCAACAACTACTGAAAACCAAGGGCAGGGCATGACACTGATCCAGAAGAAGGTACAGCACCAAAAATAAATGAATTAAAACAAAACAAAAAAAGAAAAAGATGGAATCCATGGATTCAGAGAGACTTAAAAAAACCTATCAATCAAGTGTGATATGGAGCCATTTAGGTCCTTATTATTTTGCCCCAGCTGAAGAAAAGAAAGGAAGAAAGAAGAAAGAAAGAAAGAAAGAAAGAAAGAAAGAAAGAAAGAAAGAAAGAAAGAAAGAAAGAAAAGAAGGAAGGAAGGAAGGAAGGAAAGAGAAGAAAGAAAGAAAGAGAAAAGGAAGACAGGAAAATTTACACAAGGACCAGGTATTTGATTGTATTAACTACTGTTAACAATTTAAGCCTAACAATGAAATTACTTTTATATTTTATAGATATACACTGAAATATTCATGAACAAAACAATATAATTTATTTAAAATTCATCTAGGTGGGAGTGGGGTAGATTTATTTTTGAAACAAAATTTTTGAACCAGGACGATGAATATGTGGCTGATCACCATATTATTCCTTCTTTATATATGTGTGAAATTTTCATCATAAAAAATTTGAAAATAAATAAAAAATAAAACACATGATTTGTTGTGGTCCAGAGTCATGGGTTTTTTTTTTATTCCAATGGGCTAACTAGATTCTACTTAGAATGGAATGTGGTTTATATAAAATGTAGTATTTGGTACAGCCTAATTAATCCACCTGTCCACCCGTGGGAACAGGGAATATGATAAGACGCTCATAGTGTTCCCCAGTACTTCCTAAGCCATGTTGAAGGCCAGGTTTTCAACAGTTCATGGCGGTAGCAGACAGCGTCAGTGCCCTACCTTTCAAGACGCCCCAGGCGACTTCCCACAGCCTGTCTCTACAGTATGGCCCCTGAGGGCCACTGCCTGCACACCTGCCTGGCAGGTAGGAAGTGCTGGGGAAGGAGCAGTCCAAGGAACGGTCCTCAACAAATGACTATCAGGAGTTGTTTTGCTTAGCTTCACAGCCCATTTACTAGTAAATTCTGAAGCATGTGTTTTGCACTTTTCCCAGAGATTCCTTGTGGGATCATGCTCCAATAGGCCCATGATGGCAACTGGCCTAGGGGTTCCCCCTTCATTTGGTTCCCTTTGGTCCTTCCCTTCCTACCAGTTTCCTACCAATGTCCCCTTTGCTTCCCTACTTCACATCTCAAGGTCTGCTTTGGGGAGAATCCAAACTAAGAAAAATAAATACAAGCAGTGGGCTTTCCTTAAAAATGAATGTATTCAAAAATATTACTAAGGGACAACTAATAATGACAAAAACTTAAATATGCTAACACATATTGAGTATTTACCATAGGCCATGATATATATATATATATACACACATATATATATATACACACACACATATATATATACACACACATACATATGTATACATGTAATAAAGATATATGTGTTATACATAATTTATACAGCATATGATATATATTATGTATAGTTTATATAATATATAATAAATATATGTATATTGTATATATTTATCTCACTTGATATTCACAGTTACCTTATTTTATAAATAAAAAGAGATATTAACCTGACCAAGCTCTTACAGCTAGTAAATGATGGAGTTGATAATAATATTCTTACATTTTGGTATTAAATTAATATTGTTATTAAGTTGATACTGTTAGTCGTTTTGGGAAAAGTCTGGGGAGGCAGTGTGTGTATGCTATAATATTCTCACTCGACAAAATAAAATATGTACTATAAATCCTTCTCACTAAAATAATTATGAAAATAACTACAAAACCTACTTTAGCCACATCTTCTGAGAAGGAATATAAACAAATGAATAGTCCTTTCATCCAAACCTCCTCCCCCTATCATAAGGATGTAATTTTTTTCTTCTGGAAAGAAACATTTTGAAAACAGAATGAAGAGGAAAGGTACTCCGAGAGGATAATTCCGTCACTCCAGGCTTCCTTCCTACAGAGAAGAAAGCCTTCCTGAAATTAAAGCATGGCCGCTAATAGAGCACCAAAGATAGCTCAAGATAACTCAAATCGCCACAACACTAGAACAGAGCTGAATCTCAACATGTAGCTGGCTCTGAGATTTACAAGAAGTATGCCCAGATGTCAGTCAGAGGACATCTCCATTTAAAACAGAAATACCTAAAAAGAGAAAAAAGAAAAAGTAAGACCTCAAATGCAAAAGATCAGCAATACTGGGGGAATTGTTTTACAGCATATAGCAAAAGAGGTAAATGCTATTCCTAATGATGTCTGGCCCTGGGATATGTCCATCCTGCACAGCATGAACTAAAATGATTCATTCTAAGATCTCTACATTTGTGACAACACGGATGGACCTACAGGGTATTATACTAAGTGAAATAAACCAGACAAAAGAAAAACAAAACCATATGATTTCACTTCTATGTGGAATCTAAAAAACAAAATAAATGAACCAAAAATAAAACAAAACAAAATAAAAAACAGACTTACAAATACAGAGAATAAACTGGTGGTTGCCAGGGGTGATGGGAGGAGGGGGGGAGAAATAGGTGAAGGGGATTTAGAAGTACAGACTTCCAGTTACAAAATAAAAAACTCACAGAGATGAAATATAGGGCATATCGTCAATAATACTGTAATAACATTGTATGGTGACAGATGGTAACTACATTTATTGTGGTGAGCATTGTATAATATAATCAATTGTTGAATCACTATGTTGCAGACCTGAAACTAATATAACATTGCATGTCAACTATACTTCAATAATAAAAACTTAAGTATATAAATAAATAAAATTATTCATTCTTAGATATAGTTGTTCTCTGCTTTAAGAAAACCCCAGAGGAGGGCGCCTGGGTGGCTCAGTTGGTTAAGCGACTGCCTTCGGCTCAGGTCATGATCCTGGAGTCCCGGGATCGAGTCCCGCATCGGGCTCCCTGCTCGGCAGGGAGTCTGCTTCTCCCTCTGACCCTCCCCCCTCTCGTGTGCTCTCTCTCTCTCTCTCAAATAAATGAATAAATAAAATCTTTAAAAAAAAAAAAAAGAAAGAAAACCCCAGAGGAATACTCAACTGGTGCATTTTTATATTTGTAAAACTTATCAGGCAGTGGATGGTATTATGTATCAAAATGTAAATCTGTTTACATTTTGACTTGGAATTTCAATTCTGGGAATTAAATGAACAGAGATAACAAATGTGGAAATGTGTATCTATAAGACTTCTTTTTTATTAAATCAATACTCTTAATAGCACAAAACAAAAAGAACTAAATTGCATAGAGTACTGACTAAAGTATAATATATAAATAAAATGGAATCACAGGCATCCATTATGAAGAAGGAATGATGTGATATAGGAAAAGTATTCATCACTGGGCATGGAAAGTATTCTACCAGAGAACATGGTTAGTGGAGGCTCTTCATGTTCTAAACATATATAGAAATATCTAAAACTTTGCATAACAAATTCTGGATACCTTTATCTCTTCAGCTGAGATTAGTAAGTTTTCATTTCAAACTTTGTTAATTTTATTATTTTACAAGTGTATATTTTTACACCACTTTTTAACACTTTTCCGACCAACAGAAAGTAAAGATGTTTTGAAACTCCAAAAAGGCAAATTATAACACAAAAGAAACTGGGTTTACCTGTAATATTATTGCCCTAACAAGGAGATTCTATCCACTACAAAATTCTTCATCAAAAGATGCCCCAAGGGCGCCTGGGTGGCTCAGTTGGTTAAGCGACTGCCTTCGGCTCAGGTCATGATCCTGGAGTCCCTGGATCGAGTCCCGCATCGGGCTCCCTGCTCGGCAGGGAGTCTGCTTCTCCCTCTCCCACTCCCCCTGCTTGTGTTCCCTCTCTCGCTGTGTCTTTCTCTGTCAAATAAATAAATAAAATCTTTAAAAAAAAAAAAAAAGATGCCCCAAGGAATGAATTGTGTTGGTGCTTGTATACTTAGTCACAGATTATAGGTTCCTTGACTGAAGGTGCTAGAAACAGAGAAATTCAAGATTGGAGTCTTACAGGCTATTGTCAAAAAGTGAAAAGAATTTGCAAATTTATATCACTACAAATATTGTAAACTGGAAAAAACTTAAAAATTTGCAAAATTCCCATTGCAATTCAATTTATACAAGCCTATGTCTATAGTTGCTTAAAATAGGGTCCAAATGCAATTGTGCTAACCCAGCTTCCTTCAGGTCTCATTGGAGTCCAAGTCACAGCTGTGCACCATCAGGGTGTATTACACCGTCACAGACAACAAAGAAGCAGCACCAAAGAACAAAGGTAATGGATCTGAGTCCTAAGGAAGGAAGACAGAAGTCATGGGCAAGATACAGCAAGTGTGATGCCTGTTGACTTATGTTACAGCCTTCGGGTTTTTTATTCTATTAATTCTATGTTATTATTTAACTTCCTCTTGCATAACCAAAGAAGATATCTTTGTAAGTCTTTGGCACCCTCTTTTGGACAATCCGATTACTTCAAAACTGAAATTTGTTTCAATGAAATGGATTCTGGAGTATGTTATAGGCAAACTGAAATGAAACTTGTATTGAGATTTTTAATATTTTTGTTTTCTATAGTTGATAGACTTTACTTTTAGAGCAGGTTTACATTTGCGGAAAAATCAAGCAGATAACACAAAGCTCCCATACCCTCACCCACAGTTTCCTCTATTATTAACAACTTGGATTAGCATGGTACATTTGTTCAAGTTAATGACACAATATTAGTATATTATTATTAAATAAAAATCCATAGTTTACAGTAAGGTTGTACAATTTCATATGTTATTTTAGTATCAGAGAATAGTTTCACTGCCTTGTGCTTCACATCCTCATCCTTCCTCTCATTCCCCCAACCCCTGTAACCACTGATCTTTTTCATTATCTCTACAGTTTTTTATGTCTCTATAGTTTTCCAGAATGACATAGACACATATACTGGAATAATAAAATACGTATTTTGGGGGCATGTGGGTGGCAGAGACAGTTAAGAGTCCTAAGATCCAGCCCCAAGTCAGGCTCCATGATCAGCGCAGAGTCTGCTTGAGTCTCCCTCTCCCTCTCCCTCTCCACTCCTCCCTGCTCACTTGTGCACTCTCTCTCTAAAATAAATAAGTAAATCTTACTACATATATGTGTGTGTATATTTTTTCAAAATGGCTTATTTCACTTAGCAATATGCACTTAAGAGTCTTCCATATTTTTTTATGGTTTGATAGTTCATTTCCTTTTGTCACTGAATAATATTCCACTGTATGGACGTACCAAAGTTTGATTATCCATTTCCTATTGATGAACATTTTGATTGCTTCCAGTTTGGGCAACTATGAATAAGACTGCTATAAACATTTATGTGCAGGTTTTTTTGTATGTGTTAATGGATATGTTTTCAACTCATTTGGGTAAATACCAAGTAGTTTGCTGGTAAGACCATGCTTAGAAACTGCCCAACTGGGCGCCTGGGTAGCTCAGTTGGTTAAGCAACTGCCTTCGGCTCAGGTCATGATCCTGGAGTCCCGGGATCGAGTCCCACATCGGGCTCCCTGCTCAGCGGGGAGTCTGCTTCTCCCTCTCCCGCTCCCCCCTCTTGTGCTCTCTCACTCTCTCTCTCTCTCAAATAAATAAATAAAATCTTTAAAAAAAAAAAGAAAGAAAGAAAGAAACTGCCCAACTATCTTCCAAAGTGACTGCACCATTCTGTATTCCCACCAGCAATGAATGAGAATTCCTGTCGTTCTGTATCTTCACCAGCTTCTGGTATTATTGGATTTTACCCATGCATATTTGCATTAGTCGTGATGTATAATTTCCTATTCACTGTTGAATTCACTTTGCTAATATTCTTTTGAGGACTTTTGCATGTATTTTCAGAAGATATTTGAGTCTGTTGTTTCCCTTTTTTTCTAATGTCTTTATCTGGTTTGGTGTGGGGGGAGGTTGGTGTAATGCTAGCTTCATAGGATGTGTTAGAAAGTGTTCTCTCTGCTTCTATTTTCGGTAAGACGTTGGAGAGAATTGGTGTCATTTCTTCCTTAAATGTTTAGTAAAATTCATCAGTGAAACCATCTAGAACTGGTGCTTTTGGTTTTGGAATTTTATTAAATAGTGATTCAAAATTGTTATAGATATCACTCTATTCAGATTATCTATTTCTTCTTGTTTGAATTTTGGTGGTTCTATCCAATTGGTCCATTTTATCTAAGTTACCAAACTTTTGTCATAGAGTTGTATAAAAAATTCCTTTATTGCCCTGTTATTGTCCATAGGATGAGTAATGATCAGTTCTTTTTTTTAAGATTGATTGATTGATTTGAGAGAGAGAGAGTGTAAGTGGTGAGAGGGGCAGAAGGAGAGGGAGACAGAGAATCTCCAGCTGACTCCCCACTGAGTGGGGACCATGATGTGGAGCTTGATCTCACCACCCTGAGATCACAACCTGAGCCAAAATCAAGAATCCAACTGAGCCACCCAGGCACCCCAGAGTAATGATCAGTTCTATCAGTATTTTACTTTGTGTATTTTGATGCTGTGTTGTTAGGAACATGCATATTAAGGACCCTGTTTGCATTATGTAATACCTCTCTCTAATCCTGATAATTTTCCTTGTTCTGAAGTCTTCTTTGCCTGAAACATAGTTACCCCAGTTTTGTTTTGATTAATGTCAGCATGGTAGAACTTTCTATAGCCCCTCCCTCTTTAACTATCTGTGTCCTTATATTTAAAATGGCTTCTTTTTTTTTTTTAAGATTTTATTTATTTATTTGAGAGAGAGAATGAGAGAGAGCAAGCACATGAGAGGGGGGAGGGTCAGAGGGAGAAGCAGACTCCCTGCCGAGCAGGGAGCCCGATGCGGGACTCGATCCAGGGACTCCAGGATCATGACCTGAGCCGAAGGCAGTCACTTAACCAACTGAGCCACCCAGGCGCCCTAAAATGGCTTCTTTATAGACAATATATAGTTGGGCCTTTTTTTCTTATCCACTTTAACATTCCCTGTCTTTTAACTGCTGTATTTAGACCATTCACTTTTAAAGTAATGATTGATATTTTGGATTAAAATCTACCACCATATTTATAACTATTTTCTTTGTTGTCCTTCTTTCATTCCTTTGCTTTAATCTTCCCTTCTTTTTCTGCCCCTCTGGTTTTAACTGACCATTTTATATGATTCCATTTTCTCTGTCCTCTAACATATCAATTACCCTTCTTTCTAAAATTATTTTCCTGGCTGCTATAAAATTTGCAGTATTTATTTACAACTAATTACAACTAATTGAAATTCACTTTCAAATAACATCATAACCCTTCATTGGTATTGCAGGTATCTTATGAAAGAATATCCTCAATTCCTTCCTCCCATCTTTGATAACATTGATGTCATTTATTTCACTTAAAATCTCTACCTAAAATCACCTAATACATTGTTGCTATTCTTGAATAGTTTTCTATTGTATCAATTAACAATAATAAAAACAAAATATCTTATTTCACCTTCATATATGTATATCTGCGTTTCTGACATACATCATTTTCCTTCTCCTTTTGACATTTCTTGTAAGGCATGTCTACTATCAACAATTTTCTCCAGTTTTTTGTCTGAGAAAGTAGTTTTTATTTCTCTTTTACTTTTGAAGGATGATTTCTCTGGATACAGAATTCCAGATAGGTGGGTCTTTAAAAAGAAACAAAAAACACTTTAGGAGCACAAGGGTGGCTCAGTTGGTTAAGCATCCAACTCTTCGTTTCAGTTCAGGTCATGATCTCAGGGTTGTGAGATGGAGCCCCACATCAGGCTCTGCGCTCAGCGCAGAGTCTGCTTCTCCCTCTTCCTCCCCCTTTGCCCTTCCCCTGGCTCACACACACACACTCTATTTCTCTCTCTCTCAAATAAATAAATAAATAAAATCCTTTAAAAAAACACTTTAGAGGAGGACCAGCAAGATGGTGGAGGAGTAGGAGACCTAAATTTCGTCTGGTCCCAGGAATTCAGCTAGATAGGGATCAAACCATTCTGAACACCTACAAACTCAACAGGAGATCGAATAAAAGTATAGCAGCAACTCTCTGAACAGAAAAGCGACCACTTTCTGGAAGGTCTCTTCTGATTTGTTTAGTGTATATTTTTCTGGGGTCATGGTTACCCTGTTAGCATTTTGTTCTCTCATTCATCTATTCTCCTCTGGACAAAATGACAAAACGGAAAAAAATCACCTCAAAAAAAAGAACAAGAGGCAGTACTGACTGCCAGGGACCTAATCAATATGGACATTAGTAAGATGTCAGAACTAGAGTTCAGAACGACGATTTTAAAGATACTAGCTGGGCTTGAAAAAAGCAAGGAAGATATTAGAGAAACCCTTTCTGGAGAAATAAAAGAACTAAAATCTAACCAAGTCGAAATCAAAAAGGCTATCAATGAGGTGCAATCAAAAATGGAGGCTCTAAATGCCAGGATAAATGAGGCAGAAGAGAAAATTAGTGATATAGAAGACCAAATGATGGAAAATAAAGAAGCTGAGAAAAAGAGAGATAAACAACTACTGGATCATGAGGGTAGAATTCGAGAGATAAGTGATACCATAAGACGAAACAATATTAGAATAATTGGGATCCCAGAAGAAGAAGAAAGAGAGAGAGGGGCAGAAGGTATATTGGAGCAAACTATAGCAGAGAACTTCCCTAATTTGGGGAAGGAAACAGGCATCAAAATCCAGGAGGCACAGAGAACCCCCCTCAAAATCAATAAAAATAGGTCAACACCCCGACATCTAATAGTAAAACTTATGAGTCTGAGACAAAGAGAAAATCCTGAAAGCAGCTCGGGACAAGAGATCGGTAACCTAAAATGGTAGAAACATTAGATTGGCAACAGACCTATCCACAGAGACCAGGAAGGCCAGAAAGGACTGGCAGGATATATTCAGAGCACTAAATGAGAAAAATATGCAGCCAAGAATACTATATCCAGCTAGGCTGTCTTTGAAAATAGAAGGAGAGACAAAAAGCTTCCAGGACAAACAAAAACTAAAGGAATTTGCAAACACGAAACCAGCCCTACAAGAAATATTGAAAGGGGTCCTCTAAGCAAAGAAAGAGCCTAAAAGTAACATAGACCAGAAAGGAACACAGACGATATACAGTAACAGTCACCTTACAGGCAATACAATGGCACTAAATTCCTATCTTTCAAGAGTTATCCTGAATGTAAATGGACTAAATGCCCCAATCAAAAGACACAGGGAATCAGATTGGATAAAAAAAAACAAGACCCATCGATATGCTGTCTGGAAGAGACTCATTTTAGGCCCAAAGACACCCCCTAGATTGAAAGTGAGGGGGTGGAAAACCATTTACCATGTTAATGGACACCAAAAGAAAGCTGGGGTGGCAATCCTTATATCAGACAAATCAGATTTTAAACCAAAGACTGTAATAAGAGATGAGGAAGGACACTATATCCTACTTAAAGGGTCTATCCAACAAGAAGATCTAACAATTGTAAATATCTAGGCCCCTAACATGGGAGCAGCCAATTATATAAGG
Source organism: Mirounga leonina (assembly GCF_011800145.1). Lineage (NCBI taxonomy): Eukaryota > Metazoa > Chordata > Mammalia > Carnivora > Phocidae > Mirounga > Mirounga leonina. Next base: position 11,500,476 of record NW_023270469.1, read on the forward strand.
CAATTAGTAACAAAAGCAAACAAACGCATTGACAACAATACAATAATAGTGGGGAACTTTAACAGCCTCCTCACTGAAATGGACAGATCATCTAAGCAAAAGATCAACAAGGAAATAAAGACTTTAAATGACACACTGGACCAAATGGACTTCACAGATATATTCAGAACATTCCATCCCAAAGCCACAGAATACACATTCTTCTCTAGTGCCCATGGAACATTCTCCAGAATAGATCACATCCTGGGTCATAAATCAGGCCTCAACTGGTACCAAAAGATTGGGATCATTCCCTGCCTATTTTCAGACCACAATGCTTTGAAACTAGAACTCAATCACAAGAGGAAAGTCAGAAAGAACTCAAATACATGGAGGCTAAAGAGCATCCTACTAAAGAATGAATGGGTATGGGCGCCTGGGTGGCTCAGTTGGTTAAGCGACTGCCTTCAGCTCAGGTCATGATCCCAGGGTCCTGGGATCGAGTCCCACATCGGGTTCCCTGCTCTGCGGGAAGCCTGCTTCTCCCTCTCCCACTCCCCCTGCTTGTGTTCCCTCTCTCGCTGTGTGTCTCTCTGTCAAATAAATAAATAAAATCTTTAAAAAAAAAAAAAAAGAATGAATGGGTCAACTAGGAAATTAAAGAAGAATTTTTAAAAATTCATGAAAACCAATGAAAATGAAAACACAACTGTTCAAAATCTTTGGGATGCAGCAAAGGCAGTCCTAAGAGGAAAGTATATAGGAATACAAGCCTTTCTCAAGAAACAAGAAAAGTCTCAAATACACAACCTAACCCTACACCTAAAGGAGCTGGAGAAAGAACAACAAATAAAGCCTAAACCCAGCAGGAGAAGAGAAATAATAAAGATCAGAGCAGAAATCAATGAAATAGAAACCAAAAGAACAGTAGAACAGATCAACGAAACTAGGAGCTGGTTCTTTGAAAGAATTAACAAGATTGATAAACCCCTGGCCAGACTTATCAAAAAGAAAAGAGAAAGGACCCAAATCAACAAAATCATGAATGAAAGAGGAGAGATCACAACCAACACCAAAGAAATACAAACAATTATAAGAACATATTATGAGCAACTCTATGCCAGCAAATTCGATAACCTGGAAGAAATGGATGCATTCCTAGAGATGTATCAACTACCAAAACTGAACCAGAATGAAATAGAAAACCTGAACAGACCTATAACCACTAAGGAAATTGAGGCAGTCATCAAAAATCTCCCAAAAAACAAAAGCCCAGGGCCAGATGGCTTCCCAGGGGAATTCTACCAAACATTTCAAGAAGAATTAATACCTATGCTTCTGAAACTGTTCCAAAAAATAGAAATGGAAGGAAAACTTCCAAACTCGTTTTATGAGGCCACCATTACCTTGATCGCCAAACCAGACAAAGACCCCATCAAAAAGGCAAATTAAAGACCAATATCCTTGATGAACATGGATGCAAAAATTCTCCCCAAAATACTAGCCAAGAGGATCCAACAGTACATTAAAAGGATTATTCACCACGACCAAGTGGGATTTATCCCTGGGCTGCAAGGTTGGTTCAACATCCACAAATCAATCAATGTGATACAATACATTAAAAAAGAAAGTACAAGAACCATATGATCCTCTCAATAGATGCAGAAAAAGCATTTGACAAAGTACAGCATCCTTTCTTGATCAAAACTCCAGAGTATAGGGATAGAGGGGATATACCTCAATATCATAAAAGCCATCTATGAAAAACCCACAGCGAATATCATTCTCAATGGGGAAAAACTGAGAGCTTTCCCCCTAAGGTCAGGAACACAGCAGGGATGTCCACTATCACCACTGCTATTCAGCATAGTATTAGAAGTCCTAGCCACAGCAATCAGACAACAAAAAGAAATCAAAGGCATCCAAATTGGCAAAGAAGAAGTCAAACTCTCACTCTTTGCAGATGATATGATATTTTATGTGGAAAACCCAAAAGACTCCACCCCAAAACTGCTAGAACTCATACAGGAATTCAGTAAAGTGGCAGGATATAAAATCAGTGCACAAAAATCAGTGGCAATCCTACACACCAACAGCAAGACAGAAGAGAGAGAAATTAAGGAGTCAATCCCATTTACAATTGCACCCAAAACCATAAGATACCTAGGAATAAATCTAACCAAAGAGACAAAGGATCTGTACTCAGAAAACTATAAAATACTCAGGAAAGAAATTGAGGAAGACACAAAGAAATGGAAAAACGTTCCATGCTCATGGATTGGAAGAACAAATATTGTGAAGATGTCAATGCTACCTAGAGCAATCTACACATTCAATGCAATCCCTATCAAAATACCATCCACTTTTTTCAAAGAAATGGAACAAATAATCCTAAAATTTGTATGGAACCAGAAAAGACCCCGAATAGCCAGAGGAATGTTGAAAAAGCAAAGCAAAGCTGGCGGCATCACAATTCCGGACTTCCAGCTCTATTACAAAGCTGTCATCATCAAGACAGTATGGTACTGGCACAAAAACAGACACATAGATCAACGGAACAGAATAAGAGAGCCCAGAAATGGACCCTCAACTCTATGGTCAACTCATCTTCCACAAAGCAGGAAAGAATGTCCAGTGGAAAAAAGACAGTCTCTTCAACAAATGGTGTTGGGAAAATTGGACAGCCACATGCAGAAGAATGAAACTGGACCATTTCCTTACACCACACACAAAAATAGACTCAAAATGGTTGAAAGACCTAAATGTGAGACGGAGTCCATCAAAATCCTAGAGGAGAACACAGGCAGCAACCTCTTCGACCTCAGCCGCAGCAACTTCTTCCTAGAAACATCACCAAAGGCAAGGGAAGCCAAGGGCAAAAATGAACTATTGGGACTTCATCAAGATAAAAAGCTTTTGCACAGCAAAAGAAACAGTCAACAAAACCAAAAGACAACTGACAGAATGGGAGAAGATATTTGCAAATGACATATCAGATAAAGGGCTAGTATCCAAAATCTATAAAGAACTTATCAAACTCAACACCCAGAGAACATATGATCCAATCAAGAAATGGGCAGAAGACATGAAAAGACATTTTTCCAAAGAAGACATCCAAATGGCCAACAGACACATGAAAAAGTGCTCAACATCGCTCGGCATCAGGGAAATCCAAATCAAAACCTCAATGAGATACCACCTCACACCAGTCAGAATGGCTAAAATGAACAAGTCAGGAAACAATAGATGTTGGCAGGGATATAGAGAAAGGGGAACCCTCCTACATTGTTGGTGGGAAGGCAAGCTGGTGCAGCCACTGTGGAAAACAGTATGGAGGTTCCTCAAAAAGTTGAAAATAGAGCTACCATATAACCCAGCAATTGCCCTACTGAGTATTTACCCCAAAGATACAAATGTAGGGATCCGAAGGGGTACGTGCACCCTGTTTATAGCAGCAATGTCCACAATAGCCAAACTGTGGAAAGAGCCAAGATGTCCATCGCAGATGAATGGATAAAGAAGATGTGGTACACACATATATATATATATATATATACACACACACACACACAATGGAATATTATGCAGCCATCAAAAGGAATGAGATCTTGCCATTTGCAACAACGTGGATGGAACTGGAGGGTATTATGCTGAGAGAAATAAGTCAATCAGAGAAAGACATGTATCATATGATCTCACTGATATGAGGAATTCTTAATTGCAGGAAACAAACTGAGGGTTGCTGGAGTGGTGGGGTTGGGAGGGATGGGGTGGCTGGATGATAGACATTGGGGAGGGTAAGTGCTATGGTGAGCGCTGTGAATTGTGTAAGACTGTTGAATCACAGACCTGTACCTCTGAAACAAATAATACATTATATGTTAAAAAAAAAAAAAGAAGAAGAAGAAGATAGCAGGAAGGGAAAAATGAAGGGGGGGATATCAGAGGGGGAGATGAACCATGAGAGACTATGGACTCTGAGAAACAAACTGAGGGTTCTAGAGGGGAGGGGGCTTGGGGGAGGGGTTAGCCTGGTGATGGGTAATAAAGAGGGCACCTACTGAATGGAGCACTGGGTGTTATACACAAACAATGAATCATGGAACATTACATCAAAAACTAATGATGTAATGTATGGTGATTAACATAACATGATTTTAAAAAACATTAAAAAAACCACTTTAAACATTTCACTACACTCTCGTTTGCATGGTTTCTGACAAGGAGTCCAATATAATTCTTATAGGGGTCCCTCTATAGAGAAGTCCCCCACCCTCCTGACTTCTTTCTCTGTCTTTGGGTTTTTGTAGTTTGAATATAATATGTATAGGTATAGTTTTTTGGTGTTTATCCTGCTTGGTATAATCTGAGCTTCTTGGTTCTGCTACTTGGTGACTGACATTCATTTGGAAAATCCTCAACATTATTACTTCAAATATCTCTTCAGCTCCTTTTTCAGTTTTTCCATCTGTTATTCCCATTCTGTGTGTGTTGCACCTTTTGTAACTGTTCCACAGCCCTTGGATATTCTGCTCCATTTTTTCATTCTTTTTTCAGTTTGGGAAGAGAGTGTTTGCTTTGATAGTATCCTATTCATTCTTTATGACGAAAATTTGATTCTTATATTTCAAATTCATAGTCCTAACCCCCAGTATCTCAGAATGTGACTCTATTTGGAGACAGTGTCTTTAAAGAGATAATTAAGGTAAGATGAGGTCACTACGGCAGGTCCTAATCCAATATTACTTGTTTCTTACAAGAAGAAATGAGGACACAGTTACAGAGGGAAAGCAATGTGAAGTCACTGGGGGAAGGCACTCATGTACAAGCCAAGGAAAGAAGCCTTGGAAGAAACCAACCATGCAGATACATTGGTCTCAGATTTTTAGCCCCCAGAATTGTGAGAAAAATAAATTTCTGTTGTTTAAGCCACCCAGTCTGTGGTAATTTTATGGCAGCCCCATGAAACTAATCAAACACCAACCAGAGGATGTGCCCAAGGGCCCTAAAAGCAAGTTTTTTCCAATGTACGTTCATATACCTACATTGCAGCACCAAACTTTTATTTTGAAACCATTTGTTTTCTCTTTGGCTATGTAGAAATAAACAGGGAAAGTAATAATAAGCAGGGAAAGTTAGACAGAAATGTCTCTGCCACCATACAGATTTCACATGGCTCAAACTGTGGGCTGCTTCTTGGAGACTGGGAATTTTTATAATCCCCAAATAATACCAAGGTCAAAGCCAAGTCCATGAGAAGAGCTGTGGGGCTATGCATCGCCTTATGGTATCTCATCATTTTCAAAGTCTCACAGGGACTAGCCCACATGCCCAAGCGAAAAGGGGAATCATGTATAGAAGGCTAGGTGATGAGACTCAGGAAAATTGCAAAGAAGGATTTGTACTGACTATTTTTGTTTGAGCTCTAACCTGTAGTCCAACTTCAATTCTAAGCTCAACTACCAATGAGAGGAAGAAGCCAGACAATTCACTTCACTCCACAAGAAGTGCCAGTTTTCTCATGTGTGAAACAAAAGTATCAATCCATTAGCCAACCTCTGAGGCTTTCGTTTTTATTTTATTTTTTTAAAGATTTTATTTATTTATTTGACAGAGAGAGACATAGCGAGAGAGGGAACATGGGCAGGGGGAGTGGGAGAGGGAGAAGCAGGCTTCCTGCTGAGCAGGGAGCCCAAGGCGGGACTTGATCCCAGGACCCTGGGATCATGACCTGAGCCGAAGGCAGATGCTTAACGACTGAGCCACCTAGGCGCCCCATCTCTGAGGCTTTTAATAGCTCCCAAACTTTATAAGTAATAAAAGCAAAGATAATATCCAGTAAGAAAAATCTGTGATGACAGACTTAAAAGAAGCTTGAATCACTCTCTCTATGGCATCCCCATGACTTGTACAAGTCTGTATGGAAATAACCAAAGGCAAAGCAGTGATCTCACTGCAGTGTAAGTCAGGCAACTGAAGTGATATCAGTGAAAATGTCAGAATAAGAACCTCTGAAAATTTACCCTCTCAGAAAAGCAATGAAAAAATAATGGCAAAGATTGCCAGAACCAACTTTTTCGCAGCTCCAGATATTAAACAAACACTTGTAGTAACCCAAGGACTATTTATTCAAGGAAAAAAATGGCTAAACAGTCATAAGAGCAGCAAGCTTTTTGGTGTTTTCTTTTTTTAAGATTTATTTATTTATTTTAGAGAGAAAGGGAGAGAGAGAATCTTCAAGCAGACTCCCCACTGAGCACGGAGCTGGATGCAGGGCTCAATCTCATGACCGTGAGATCATGACCTCAGCCGAAACCAAGAGTCCAATGCTCAACCAAGTGAGCCACTTTATGGTGTTTTAACCTACCCTAGTACCTAACTGCTGTGGGAGACAGTTTGGCGATTCCTCAAAAAGTGAAACATAGGGGCACCTGGGTGGCTCAGTCAGTTAAGCCTCCGCCTTCAGCTCACGTCATGATCTCAGGGTCCTGGGATTGAGCCCCACGTCGGGCTCCCAGCTCAGCAGGGAGTCTGCTTCTCCCTCTCCCCCCTCCACTCAGGCTCACTCTCTCTCTCTCTAACAAATAAATAAAATCTTTAAAAAAAAAGTGAAACAAAGAGTTACCACATGACTCAGCAACTCCACTCCTAGGTATATACTCAAGAGAAGTGCAAACATATGTTCAAAAAAAATTTGTACACAAATGTTCACAGCAGCATTATTCGTGATAGCCATAAAATGGAAACAAATCAAGTATTCATCAATTTATAAGTGAGTAATAAAATGTGGCACAGCTAGCTGTGCAAGGGACTATCACCCATCCACAAAAAGAAATGAAGTATTGACACTTGCTGCCACATGGATAAATCTTGAAGACTTTGCTAAGGGGAAGTAGTCAGGCACATGATATGACTCAGTTTACACGAGATGTCCAGTATAGGCAAATCCATAGCTACAAAATGTGATTAGTGGTTTCATCTTTTTGGATTAATGAAATATTCTGTAATTAGTAACGACAGTTGCACAACCTTGTGCCTGCACTCAAAATCACTGAAATGTACACTTTATTTTTTTTGAGAGAGAGAGAGAGACAGAAAGAGAGCATGCATGGGAGGGGAGGGGCAGAGGGAGAGAAAGAGAGAGAATCCCAAGCAGACTCCACACCCTGCAGGGAGCCCAATGTGGGACTCAATCTCACCACCCCAAGATCATGACCCGAGCCAAAATGAAGTCAGACGCTTAACCAACTAAGCCACCCAGGCACCCCTGAAATGTCCACCTTAAAATGATGACTCTTATGGTACCTTAATTACATCTCAACAACAACAACAACAACATGCAATTAAACCAAATACTATTATGGATTCAAAAAGACTGACCTTAAGCATGGGGCAAACTAGCCACATCAATAAGAATAAATAGAACACCAGCACTCTGATTTTGACACATATTCTCAATCTTCCAAAAGACCAATGGACTGTTTCCAGTAAAGCATTTTCATTTTAAGCTTCATAATAAGCTGGTCCATTGTTGTCATCATTCCTTGCCTGACATGTGGTTTTATTTTATTTCCACAACATAGTAAATTTTGATAGATCACAGTAATTTCAATCCATGAGGAACTTTCAACTGTAGGAGTGAATTAGAAAGATATTTTTATATTGCCTATTTAAAATAACAGGTCCTAGCACCATGCTTCGGGCAAAATACATCAAAAGAATGAACTGAAGTTTAAGTTTCCTTTTAGATCTCAATTTTTATAACATCACAAAAATTCTCGCCTAAAAGCAATCCAAATTATTCAACTGCAAGATACTCTACATTCACCTCATTCAGCCTGAGGGAAAGAACAAAGTCAGTAGCTGGAGACACTTCTAAGGCTGAAGCACATTCATCTTCTCCTTATACCTTTCTCCGTCACCAATCCCTGAACACGACACTGGTACCCTCAGAGAGAAAAATGCAAGGAAGAACTCTCTGAAAAGTTTTCTGTGATGGCGCATTTACAAAGGTAAATCTCACGTGAAAAGAAGCAATAAGAAATTCAAGTTGGGCGCCTGGGTGGCTCAGTTGGTTGAGCGACTGCCTTCAGCTCAGGTCATGATCCTGGAGTCCCTGGATCGAGTCCCGCATCGGGCTCCCTGCTCAGCGGGGAGTCTGCTTCTCCCTCTGACCCTCTCCCCTCTCATGTGCTCTCACTCATTCTCTCTCTCTCAAATAAATAAATAAAATCTTTAAATAAAAAAAAATTAAAAAATTTAAAAAAAGAAATTCAAGTCATGAAATTTAAATACCATGTCCAACAATTATTGCCATTTTACCCTACCCAAATCAATTAAATTTAACTCTCTCTCTAAATTAGTGTTAGGTAGCACTGAATCCCAATTTGATTTTTAAAAAAATACTTTGTATACTTGCTTCTATTTTATTTTTTTATAATTTTCCTCATCATTTACTTAAGCAAATGAATTTTTTATTTTTTATATTTTTATATGAATTTATTTTTCTTAAAGATTTTATATATTTGATAGAGAGAGATAAAGAGAGGGCACACAAGCAGGGGGCGGGGAGAGGAAGAAGCAGGCTCCCCACTTAGCAGGGAGCCCCACTCGGGGCTCGATCCCAGGATCCCCCGAGATCATGACCTGAGCCAAAGGCAGACGCTCAACTGACTGAGCCACCCAAGCGCCCCTCCTTGTTTCTATTTTAAAAAGTGTCTTGCTGTGATTATGAATGAAATGTGGGAATGAAGTGTGGTTTGTCGGCCTCTAATGCTGTTTATGACGGAGCAGGGTTGATACTCAATTTCGGAGGGCTCTGTGGGGATCTTCACCTAAAAGGGTTTATCTACTGAACTACCCAGACATCCTCATTACAAGATAATTCCAAATACAAAGGAAGTCACTGGCACATTATCCAGGAGCTACTTGGATGACAAGTTTCTATTTAGTTGGGTCTTCCAGGCGTCAATCTGTTTTGTGCAGAGCCTGGTCTTTCACACACACACACACACACACACCCCACTGGGGTTGTGTAACACTGTGGTCCTGCTTAATAAATGCTTCTTAAAAAAATATTATTGGGATATAACTGACATATAAAAAGTTATACACATTTAATGTATACATCTTGATGAGTTTGGACATTTGCATGTACCCATCATACCATCACCACAACCAAGATATGAAACATAACCATAACCTTCCAAAATTTCCTTGTGTTCTTTTGCGGGTTTTTTGTCTGTTTGTCTGTTGCTGATTTGGGGGTTAGAACACTTAATATGAGATATATATTCTTCACATATGTTCAACTTCACAATGTCATATTGTTCACTATGGGCACAACATTGAATAAATGTTTCGTGACAGTGAACATGACATCAGGTACTATTGTCAATGTTCATTTATTTACATAATCAATGATTTTGTATTGACCACTCAATTTGTGCCAGGTCCTGTCTTGGCACCGATGACAGCATGATGAACAGGAAAACAAGGCCCCTGACCTCATGCAGTTTTACATGTAAGTGAAGAGGGGGAGAAAGTAAACACAGCATACATAAACAAAATCATCTCAAATAGCGGTAAGTGCTATGGAGAAAATACAGTTGAATAATAAGATAGGAAGTGACCAGGCAAAACAATGTACAAAGGTTCACTAAAGTGCACAGGGGAAATGGGCAGCTCATCGGGCCGTCCTGCACCTGCAAAAACCAAGGGAGCTCCTATACAGAGAATATTGTGGAAACATGACATAGTCCAATAACGGATGTTTAAAGGCCAGGTAAGGAATCAATGTACCAATAAAAACATCCAACTCACATCAGGTTTACACTGGGTGGTCTGCTTTAAAAAGTCTCGCCTAGGACGCCTGGGTGGCTCAGTCGTTAAGCGTCTGCCTTCGGCTCAGGTCATGATCCCAGGGTCCTGGGATCGAGCCCCGCATCTGGCTCCCTGCCCAGCGGGAAGCCTGCTTCTCCCTCTCCCACTCCCCCTGCTGGTGTTCCCTCTCTCGCTGTGTATCTCTCTGTCAAATAAATAAATAAAATCTTTAAAAAAAAAAAAAAAGTCTCCCCTAAGATTTGGTGGGTATACCTTTATACATATGTAGCTCCAGCCTGTTTCAGCTTTCGAGATTTTATTTATTTATTTATTTATTTATTTATTTATTTATTTGAGAGAGAGAGAGAGAGCCTGCGAGCACATGCAAGCGGAGGGAGGAGCAGAAGGAGAGGTACAAGCAGACTCCATGCTGAGCACAGAGCCTGGCAGAGCCCAGCAGAGCCCGGCAGAGCCCAGTAGAGCCCGATGTGGGGCTCAATCTCACGACCCCGAGATCATGACCTGAGCCCAGATCAAGAGTCGGTGGCTTAACTGACTGAGCCACCCAGGCGCCCCGTCCTGTTTCAACTTTTTTTTTTTTTTAAGATTTTATTTATTTATTTGAGACAGAGAGAATGAGAGAGAGAGAGAGCACATGAGAGGGGGGAGGGTCAGAGGCAGAAGCAGGCTCCTGCCGAGCAGGGAGCCCGATGCGGGACTCGATCCAGGGACTCCAGGATCATGACCTGAGCCGAAGGCAGTTGCTTAACCAACTGAGCCACCCAGGCGCCCCTGTTTCAACTTTTTAAAAGGTGTTTGCCTAGGGGCGTCTGGGTAGCTCAGTCGTTAAGCATCTGCCTTCGGCTCAGGTCATGATCTCAGGGTCCTGGGATCGAGCCCTGTGTCGGGCTCGGCGGGAAGCCTGCTTCTCCCTTTCCCACCCCCCCTGCTTGTGTTCCCTCTCTCTCTGTCTCTCTGTCAAAATAAATAAATAAAATCTTTTTTTTAAAAAAAGGTGTTTGCCTAAAGACTAGCCACAATTCTGATATTTAGCACTGAGAAAAAGCATACTTTCCAACTTTGTCTGGAAGACAGAATGCAGAAACTATAAATCCTGAAATGTCTCACAGAGCTGATATCACCTTCACACTCAGAAGTAGGAAAAGGGATGCAATTTTCCAGTCAACAAATGAACAAGGTCAAAACGCAATTTGGGAGTGAACAATGGTCGTTGCAAATGGTCTAGCTATAGATTATTTACAACCATTTCTTTCAAGACAGCTATCTTAATGCTTCACATGATATTAATTAGGAAACAAACCTCTGAATTTATACAATATCTTTCATGTACTTGATGTAATTTATAAACAGTAATTTATAAAGTTTGTACAATAAAGTACCTGCAAAACTGAGGCAGGGGTGTGATGCTCCTTGCTACATGTGAGAAGCTCAGCGTCGTCAGTGAAGTAGCCATATTCATTTCAAGGGCTAATGGTTGGGCAGAAAGATGGAGAGATGGATGCCAATTCAAGTCGCCTCGGGCATCTTCTGCAATACTGCAGCAGAAAACCTAGGTCAAATATTCCAGTTTATCTTTGTTCTTGGTCCTGGTCCATTTGAGCTCCTGCAACAAAACACCCCTTGTAACTAACAGACATATACTTCTCACAGTTTTGGGTGCTGATAGTCTGAGATCAGGGAGCCAGCGTGGCCGGATTCTGGCAAAACCCCTCTTCGGGGTCACGGACTGCTGACTTCTTGCTGTGTCCTCACCAGTGAAGGGGTCTTGTCGTTTCTAACACACTGGCCAGAGATCAGTCACTAAGTTTTCTTTCCAGGATAACTCTAACCCATGTTCACTCGTAATACCAGAACTTTGGGGGACATAATTATTATTTTTAATATTTTGCTTTGTTAATTTACAAGAGGCTGAAGTGAAATATGTATTATTTGAATTGGATTGTAACTGTTTATCTCAGATTTAATTGATCTCTGCTCTGATTACCAACAGAGAAGCAGCTCCTGTTTGGTGTCCGTGTTGGTCTCCTGCCTACGTTCTGCAGTCTCTCTGGAGGGCTGCAGCCAGAGTCACCCAGCCCGGGGGGGTGTGTGAGGACACATGCATCGAAGGCCGCGCACAGTGCTCCACAGGGGACAAATAAAACAGTGAGTCTCCAATTTGCACTTATCTTAAATTAATAAATAAGAAAGAAGTTAGGCCTCTAATATTGACTTGGGAGAACAATCCTACTGTTTCTGTGTGAAATGGCAGTATGTCAGGCTTGAAGAAAGAATGCAAGTTCACTGCCGTGGTCGAATTTCTTGAAGTGATCAAGAGAACATTGAGACTCAGATGTCTTCCATTCCACTTAAATTAGCTCCACTATAACATAAAACAGGGATCTAATCAGACCTGATGTATAATCTGTAAAAAATTCAAAATTGTCAAAGTCTATGTCATTATTACCACAAGCTGCATAGTTTTATGCATATTTTATAATCTGCATCATGTGTCTACATAGTGCTACATATGTGTGTATATATATATGTATGTATAAATATATTGGATGTTTACTAAAACTGCATTTATTATAAAGGCTGTTCAGCCCAAGTAGTTTAGAGACTCTAGTCTAAAACACCATTTTAATCATATTAATCACTTAACTGATAACTATGTTTACTCTCCACTGGCTACAAGGTATAATCTGAGCCCTTATGTAGCAAATCTGGCCCTTCATGCTGTGGTCCTGGTCCCCTTCCTTATCCTTATTTCCTATTGCTCTTTTATTCCTGCTAATTGCATGGACCCACTCCATCTTCTCTGACCTGGTTATGATATTTTGAATATCTATCTCCTTCTACGTGATATTTCCACTGTTGGGGACGGACTGTTATTTGCCCCCTTCTCCAGTGGAAAATTTCTACACATCTTTTGCACCCTGATAGATGGTCACCTGCTCTGTGAAGAATGCCTCCTTGGTCACTGGGGGTCCACATCTATGTCTCCCCCATGCGGACAGGAGCCCTCTGAGGCAGGAAACACATCTTATTCTTCTCAGCACGTCAGGAATGAATGTTAATCAGTGCCTTCATAAATATATCTAAATCCACTTAGACGTGGAAACCTACCCTTAACGACTGTAATATTTCTCCTACTGGGTCCCAGGAGATTGTCATAGTCAATCTGTGACATGTATGATTGTAGGCAAAATATCTTTATAAATTTTACACTGAAGCAAAAATTCCATGATAACAGATATAGGAATAAAGTAGAGCTCCACAAGACAGACTTTTGTACCCAAACTAATACCAAATATATAATTTCATAGATCTCTTAAAAGAACTTCTTTGTACGGGGCCTTTTCTGAAAAGCATCTCAGTTGTACAACAGCGCCACCTAATGGTAGACTTCAAAACACAGTAAGTCTCTCCTGTCTTCGTGGTGTCAAAGATACACAAAAAGACCTTAGCTTCCGGCCGTGGTGGAATAATGCGGGATGAATCTGCCCTTCCTCCAGGGGAAAAAAACAGATAAGATATACCACACAACTGTTTGCAAGACACTAGATAATGGGCAATTAAGGACAGGAGTCCCGTGAAACAGGAAACAGTTGTTCCCAGATTGCGGCTTTGAAAGAGATCCCAGGCCACAGGCAAGGAGAGGAGTGGGGGGGATGCTGACTTATTAATGAAAATGTGTCAATATTTGCTTATCAATTGTAACTGTGTCACACTAATGCAAGATGTTAATTATAGGAGAAACTGTTTTTAAGAACTCTTTGTATTTTATGCTCATGTTTTCAGTAAACCTAAAGTTGCTCTGCATAGTGTGTGTGGGCAAGGTGTTCGGAGCTCTGGGGATACCCCTCGGCACCTAAATAAAGTTGTTTGAAGAAAGAGCATTAGTCAGGGTTTACTGTATTTGTCCCTCTCCCCCACCTCGGCTGAGGTCCGCCTGGCTGCCCAGCACTCGTTCGATTCCAGGCATAATGCTCTCGATGTTCTCTGAAGTTAATGATATTCTGGATGTGAGGTGACTCTGCAGTGGCCTCATGTCATATTCATGATGATCTGTGTCCTGCTGGTCCTGGGGCCAGTCAGTAGCAGCACATCCAGAGCACCTTAGACCAGACCCAGCTCCCCACTCATTGCTGTGTGCGGTGGCAGTTTGATAGTCAAGGTCGGATTTTTCATTATCAAGATCTGACTTAAAAAAAATTAAAAGATCTGGGGCGCCTGGGTGCCTCAGTCGTTAAGCGTCTGCCTTCAGCTCAGGTCATGATCCCGGGGCCCTGGGATCAAGCCCCGCATCGTGCTCCCTGCTCAGCGGGAAGCCTGCTTCTCCCTCTCCCTCTGCTGCTCCCTCTGCTTGTGCTCTCTCTCTCTGTCAAATAAATAAATAAAATCTTTAAAAAAATAAAATAAAAAGATCTGACTTTATACAGAGACAAAGTGGACACTGGATGGGGTGTCTGGGTGGCTCAATCGGTGAAGCGTCTGACTTCAGCTCAGGTCATGATCCCAGGGTCCTGGGATTGAGCCCCCATGTCAGTCTCCCTGCTCAGCGGAGAGCCTGCTTCTCCCTCTCCCTCTGCCGGCCGCCCCTCCTGCTTCTGCTCTCTCTCACTCTCTCTCGCTCACTTGCTCACTCTCTCTCAAATAAATAAAATCTTTTTAAAAAAGAAAAAGAAAAAAGTGGACACTGGAGATTCTGCCCCTCTGGAGGAGAGACAACATATTTTTGAATAGCTATGACCAATCGAAAATGAATTTGAAGGGCCTGAGTCAAGTTCAGTGGCACCCTTCTGGGAGACATGGTATCAGCAACAATAAAGTTGGAGACCACGCATAAAGACCTAGAAACATCTGACCTTTTACTTGGGTGTAAAGTACACATTCCAAAACTACCAAAAGAGGACAAATGTCAAGACAAAAAAACAAGTCGAGCTAATGGTCAACATAACAGCAAAACACAGTCTTTACCAGCTATATCAGAGTACCAAAGTCAAGTCACTGCCGCTGTTAACATCTGCAAAAGCCTTTGGGAAAATGAAGGAAAAATTCAGGGAGCTCTCAGAGATGCTCTAGAGAAAAATTCTCATCTTCACGGAAGCCTGACACTGTTTTCAAAAGAAGCTAAATGAATGAACAAAAGAGTGAAGACATTTGTTACATAAGATAAAGGAATAGTACAAAAAAAACCTCTTTTTAAAAAGTCAGATCAAGCTTCTGGGCAAACACTGCAGAAGATGAGGGACGGGGCTCCTGTTCCTGGAGAAGGCATGGATGGTGGGAGCCTGGAGTTGGATGAAACAAGTTCACCAGAAGACAAGACCACATGGAAGGTGAACCGAAGGAAAGACAATGATCGGTATGGCTTGAGTTTAAACACTCATTTAAAAACTCCTGAAAAAAAAGAAACCAGTTGCATACTAACTGAACTGAAGAATATGAAATAATAAGGGCCTTGAAAGATCATCTGAAATGTCTCTAAACCGAAAGCTTCACTGCAATCGGCGGGGGGGGGGGGGGGGGGGGCAGGAAGCACAGTTAGAAAGGGAGATGCCACAGCTCCAGTGGAAACTTCACATCCTCCTTCAAGTGTATCAGCATAAAAATTATTTTCACCAAATACCTAATTTACACAGCATGTACCCTGCAGAGATGTACGAGAATCTTTCAAAACCAGATGACAAGACCTGCCATTATTGCAAAGAGCTGGACACCTACAAAACACTAGCCAAAATTCTGTCAGGAAAATTCTAAAGAATCATGTGTTATTATTGAATCTATTCAAAGAAGAGCTCACGACAATGAGTTAGGAGCTCTGCTGGCTGAGAGACACCACCAAAGCCTAAGAAAGTGCATACCTGAGACAAAAAAGAAAAAGAAAAAGAAAAACTGAGAAAGAATGTAAGTTTCCGAAAAAAATATCCTTATGTCCCTGATGTTGCAAATAGGACATCTGGCAGAGGGCAGAGACCACCAGGGCATCCTCTGGATGTCCAGATCCCCAAGGAAGGGGTAGCACTAGGCTGCGGTTGGTTGAGGAGCCAGGGTCCCTCCAAGGATGAGGAGCCCAGGGGAAAGACTGCTCTGGCAGGTCAGCCCCATCCTAACACAGCAGATCTTTCTCAAGATCTCAAGATCGTGAGGGTAACCTGGTCCTCCTGGTGCAGACAGCAGCTTGGGACTTTCTTTTGACTCAACAAATCACAGGATCCGAATTCCATTGACCTAGACTCTGGTCCTCCCCCTTGCCCCTTGCTGGGCTTCAGATGTTTTAGAAAACCTTAAGGGGATTGCTCAGGGGGGATAGGCCTCTCTGGTCTTCCCCCCATTCTGGCCCCACACTTCCTCCCCATCCTCCATCAGCCACAGGAAAAGTCTCTGCATCGAAGGCCATCCACACAGCCTGAAAACAGAAGTGAGTCACCACTGAGCTGACCCCACCTTCCATTGATCCTACAGCTACAGAACCAGAACCACAGCAAGATGTTCTCTCTCCACTAAAATATTTTTCTAATACTATTTTAGTCTTATTGCTAGTTAGCGATCCTGTAATGTCTACAGTGAAAACCACTTGGGATTATACTTCATAGACAATGTTCTATAGTTATGAATTATTTCAATGTGACACTAAGTTAATTGCTTCATTGTATCCTATTTGCAAGCAGCATAATTACAGCTTTTTGTTGTTTTTAGCAAGTCTTCTAAAATAATCCAGGAGGCAAGTATTTCATTTTGCCTTTCTTTTAAAATAATTTTGATGTCGCTCTTCTGGTTTTCTTGCCATTGATTACACAACATCTCAGTGGGGGACCTGATAGAAGTACAACGTTGAGGATTGCAGATTATTTTGTGCCTGATGTGAATGT
Source organism: Mirounga leonina (assembly GCF_011800145.1). Classification (NCBI taxonomy): domain Eukaryota; kingdom Metazoa; phylum Chordata; class Mammalia; order Carnivora; family Phocidae; genus Mirounga; species Mirounga leonina. The sequence continues at coordinate 11,517,155 of NW_023270469.1, forward strand.
GAATCAGATTTAACCCTGAGGCCACCTGCCTGCGCTCTGCTCAACCTGTCCTTCTGCCCAGCTGGGGAGGCAAACAACCTTGACTCTGAAAGGCAACCCAGGTTCATAGGTCACGCCCAGCCACTCTTCACCCAGAGCCTGCCCCAGACAAAATTATGATGGTGACCAAGGCTTTCCAGGACCCAAACTCCCTTCCCTGTCCTGTGTCCTGTAACACCCTACCCCATCACAAGCCTGGATTTGGGGCTGGACCGGACCTCGGAGGCTGGCAGTCAACCCCCACCCCTCCTTCCCTGAACTGTCCTTTACAATAGCACACTTAACGGAAACAGCTTAAAACTCCAAATGGGACCATGAGTCCATGATGCTCAAAGCCCACCAATGCCTCCAAATCACACTGAGATTCAAATCCATGCTCCTGCTCCAGACATGCATATGTCCAAGCCCCTCCTACCTAGCCACTGACCATCCTTCTGTCCGACTAGCCTCTCAAGCTCACTTGTGCCATTTCCTCTGCCAGGTACGCCTTTCCCCAGATGGGTGAGTGCTGCCTCCTTCATTTAGACGACAACGCTGGTCCTGTCTTCTGAAAGTGCCCTTTACTGACCACCCCAGGCCAGTGGCTCTGCTCACTCATCCCTCTCTATTCCTTCACCCTATTTATGACCTCAGAGCCATCAGCCTTTCTGAAATCATATTTCCATGTTTATTCACATGTGATTTCTGCATCACTCTCTGCACTAAAATGGCAAGTAGGGCAGAGAGATGATCTTATTTCTGCCAAGCCCTCTTTCCTGTCAAGCACAGGACAGGCACTCAAGGATTTGGGAAACTGAGCAAGAAATGAACAAGTGAGTCCAGTGGGAAGACACCCGTGAAACCTCAGACCTGCCCAAACAGCCATTGTGGGCCTCCCAGTGCAGGACCCACATATGTGTAGAGCCTCCTTGGAGCTTTCCCTGGACCCCGCTGCTCCCACAGGCTGAATGTTCCCTGAAAAACACAGGCTTTGCCCTAGAAATGCTCCTCTGTCAGGCATGGGTTTCAGGCCAAAGACTCCATGTTAACACAGCTCATGGAGAGGGCAGGGGAAGGTCAAGGTTGTGGGGAAAGAGGAGGAGACGTGGAGGGGTAGCCACGCCTCCTGTGCTGGGTGTCGCGCAGGAAGGAGCTCAGGTGCTTTTTTGGTAAAAGAAAAGCCACCAGACCTCAAGGTCCAGGTTTTTCACTGGTTTGGGGAGTCCCTAGCAAGCAGGGACTTGTGAGCACTCAACACTCAGCCCTTCCCTAGGAGTCACGGCTAATATTTGCGAGGCGCAGAACTCAACAAAGCACAGACCTTCACAGGAACTCCACACTGTTCTCTACTTCATCCCCTCAAAACCCACCAGTGGCTCCCCGCTAGTGCAGGGGTCCCATGTGGAGATGAGGAAGCTGAGGCCCAAACAAGTTCCAAATTATGAAACGCTGACACGTGGTTGTCAGCTCATGATCTGAAGCCCAGGGACGAGGCTCACCTCTGTACTTTCCTAGCTGGGTTTCTTTGGGCACTTTCCCCTAAACCTGCTCCCTCGAATTCCTCAACTCTGACAGAGGTGCACAGGTTAAATGAAATGAACTTGCGGAAAACTCTTAGCACATGGTAAAAGAAGTTGCTATTTTTATGATCACCCTCTAAGTTATTGGCGCTGAGTCTGGGGCATCCACCCCAAATTCCCATTCATTTTCCATTCTCTGAAAAGCTGCTCGGCCTCTGTTTAAGCTTTTATTGACTGGCAGACTACACCAAGAGGCAGCATGAGGACCTCTCGTGGGGGAAATGGTCATTTACTCAGGAGGAGCTGCTCCAGAGATTGCAAATATGCATGTGATGGGCCACGTGTGCACAGGTTAGAAGTCTATGAGCACCCTCTTCCAGGGGCAGAGATGCACATCAGTGCGCGCAGGGGGGACAGGGGCTCAGCCCTGAGTACAGATCATGGGAATGGTCCCTGGAGCTGAGAAAGATCAAGGGAAGAGCGGGTCAGTCATTCCAGGCTCACTGTGAGTGGGTAAGAAACAATGGGAGTGTAATTAGCAAACGCAGTCCTAATTAGAACCAAGGGTTCTTTCTGCAAGTGACAGAAACATTTTGGAGGTAACTATGGGAACAAACAGGAGAGGGTCCTTAAAGTAACACTGGAAATTAACTTGTGCTTCTCTGCAACAGTAGCAGCTGAAACCCAGGGGATGCTCCCTCTGCCCCAGCACTCACATCTAATTTGGTATCCCCAGAATTAGGGTCTGAGCCTCTTATCAAGTTCAGAGGGTGGCAAGGTGTCTGCCTCCCTCCCGGCCGTTGGTGACCTGAAAAGCTTTCACACAGACCACTCACTGCCCCATATGGGAACTTGATAGGACTGTAATTCTTAAATAATTCTCTAGAACGGTAGGTGTTTCCAGTGTGGCTCTTGAAATTCAGTGTCTCCATGTTGTTCTATTTGTAGGTGGTATTTTGTGGCTACTAACGAGTCCACTAACATAATCAGAAACACAGAATTTTCTTTTTTCTTAAAATGAGACTTTTTCTTTCTTCTGCTTTCACTGCTGGTATATAAGCAAGAATAGTATTTTGGTTGGCTCTGTTTAACAAGGCCCCATAACACGAACACTAACGGAATTTTACATGAGTGGACTCCCAAGATTTGGAATGCAATGTTTATTTCATTTGTAACAAGAGCTGAGTTACTCTAGTTATAACACTAATATTTTTTTTGTTTTTTGTTTCTGAAGAAATCAAAATATTTATTCGAGGTCTTAGGGATTGCAATCTGAGAGGCACAGAGTCGACTGAAATCAAAAGTATGCTCCAGGTTGCTTGCACGCATAGAATGAAGGCTTATAAAGGTAAAAACCAAGAGGTTATATAACTTCTTTTGATAGAATTATGATTGGTGCTGGCAGAATTTAAACTATCTAATGCATCATTGGATATTTAGCCAACAGAATTTTCATGATCTTTCAGTCCAAAGTAGAAGGATGTGTTTCAGGAGGTTGTCCAGTTGCAATTGACAAAACTCAAAAGTTCATGGTGCTTTGAGAATTGGAACAGGAGACTTGCATGGGCCCTACTTCCTCAGTATCCTTTTGACTCTATTTTGAGTGATTTTCTTAGCAATGCTGACTTCATTTTGAATCTTCTTTCACAGATGAGAATCCAGGATGCTTTCAAGAAGCTATTGATAGTGACTAACACATAACACTAATATGTTTAACAAGATCAATTTTTGATTTAAGAAAGGGTAAGGCTGTGAAACATTTTGTATGGCCAAGCATCCCTTTCTTCACTATTCATCATGTGTAGGTGTAACAACGGCTCAACGAGTCAGTGTTCTCCACCACAAGCCTGATTGACATCTGCCAGAACGAGCCTTTCAAAGAACACATTTCAGTTAGGTTTGGCACAGAAGAAGTGGGGTCATCAGAATGTTTAAGAGAAACACTGATGCAGGATCTAGTTACAATGTAGCTGTAAAGTGCTGCCTTGTCTTTGCCCCCTGCTCGAAATAAAGCTGTTACCTTTCTAGCCCTGTCCGCCATGGTGCTTAGCAGCCAGGGATGCATGGTCTCAGACATGTTT
>NW_023270469.1:11520873-11574937 GCF_011800145.1 Mirounga leonina
AATATGATGACTCTAACAGAGACGTTTTCAGGACCTTGACCATGGGCTCTGTTCTGTGCCCTTCACCTCCTGTCCCCATCACAAGCCTGGACTTGGGGTGGAAAGGACCTCAAAGGCCAGGCTGTTGACCCTTGCCTCTCGCAGATGGCCCCCTCCATCCTCAGCCACTGCCTGCCAACCCAGTGACAGTTGGAACTAATGTCCATGGACAGTTTAGAACTCTAAACTTCCTAATGTTCTGTTAATATGTCAAGGTCAGTTGTTTGTTTGTTTGTTTGTTTTTCTCAGAGTCTGCACTGGCTGTTTCCTCTGCCAGGAACAACTTTCCCCAGACAGGTGGGTGCTGCCTTCTTCATTTAGATACCAACACTCCCCTGACTTCCTGAAGCACCTTTCCTGACCACCGCAGGCTAGTGTCTGTGCCCACTCATCCCTCGCTATTCCTTCTATTCACGGCCTCAGAGCACCCATCCTCTCTGAAGGAATCTGGGGCATCCACCCCAAATTCCCATTCATTGTATTGTCTGCATTTCCCTCTGAATGGTAAAGGTTGTTACAAAAGAGTTTATCTTATCCCCATTGAGCCCTCTCTCCCATCCAGCACATGACAGGCACTCATGAAGGATGTGGGGAATTGAGCAAGAAATGAATGAGTGAATCCAGAGAGGAGGACCTGAGACCTCAGATAGTTCTGGCAGTTCTGCGCCTCCTAGTGCAGGACACACACACCTGTGGTGCCTCCTTGAGCCTCACCTGGGACCCTGTTGTTCCCCCCTGCCCGCAGGTTCCCTGAGGAACCTCAGGTCTATCTTACAGACCGCCCCACCCTCTTTGCATGGGTGATTGGCAGCCCCTTTGATGTTGACCCCTGACAGTGAGTTGTACACTCCATGGTAATGCGGGTAGTGGGAATGGTTGCGAGTCCCAAGGGTTGTGGGAAAAGAGGAAGGTGCTGAGGAAAGAGACATGGTAGGGTGCCGGGACTCCTAAACCACAGCTGAGCAGCAAAGAGCGTGGGTGCTGTTGTGTTGAAGGAAAAGCCACTGGATCTCAGGGACCCAGAACATTTCACTGGCCTAGACAGTCCCAAGTGAGGAGGGGGGGAAGTGCAGGCACTTAGCAAGTCTCCCCTGGGTCTAGTAACGAATGCTTGTAGGCACACAACTCCCGAAGAGCAGAGCGCCATATTGCCCCCACACCAGGTTTCAATTTATCTCATTTAACCCCACGGTGGCTCTCCTTGAGGAAAGGAATGGCATGCAGAGGTGAGGAAACTGAGTCTCAAACAAGTTCTAGAACTGTTAAGTTTTTTCAAAGTGACTCTTGACCTTCGGTGTCTCCATGTTATTCTGTATGTAGGTGGTGCAATGATAGTGTCTTTGTTCTTGTTAACAAGTCCACTAAAATAATCAGAAACACAGAAAGAATGTTGTCTTTCTTCCGAAATAATTTTGATTTCTTTCTCTGTTTCCCTGCTTTAAGTGATTGCACAATATGGAGAACTAACACGATTATAATGCTTAGGATTTTTTTAATAAATGTTCATTACACAAAACATGAAATATACTTTTGTCATTACTATTTCATGCAGAAACAGGAATACTTTTTCTCTCTTCTGGTGTAATGTTGGACTTTCTTGCAACTGTTTTCACTGCTGTTGCTAAATAATTGTATATTTGCTCAAATTGAAGCCCAATAGAATTATGATTTCTAAGACAGTGCTTCATACATGGATCTCGCTTGGAAGTAAATTTGGTGAGTGCCTGTTTCTTTGTCCCAGATGGTGTAAGGATAGTATTTCGGAGATGGTTGTTTATTAAGTTCCCATAATGAGAGTTTATCGTGAGGGATCTTACCCCTAAAGAGATTTGAAACACAAAGTCTACTTCTGTGTGCCAAGAGGTGAACTGACTCTACTCATAAAGGCGGATTTAGCTAACTATTTTTGAAAGAAAGTAGTCTGTGAAACTTCTATAGGCCAAGTGTCACTTCCTTCAGTATTCACCTTGTATTTAAGTGTATTAACAGCTCCAAGGAGACCTGCCTGTGGATTCAGACACCTTCAGCCTCCAGCCTCAAAACCCAGCTCTGCACAAAGATGACCAACACAGAGAGGGAGTTTGCTTCAAAGGCAACCCAGTCTCAGTTTTCTTCGTATGGCACCCGACTCCATGCCCCTCACCCCCTGCTGACCCCATTGACCTTGACTACCAGCCCTCAGAACCAGCCTTTCAGGGCACACACTTTGGTGAATGAAAATGTGGGTAAAGTGGAGTCACCGGGATGCATGAAAGGGAATCCGAAGTCGGATCTAACCTGAAGCCACAAGGTGCTGCACCCTCTCCAGGCTAACACTCCAGTCCAGTGTTCTACCATGCCCAGCCCAAGGCCAAATTATGATGGTGAAAACACTTTCTAGCATTCCTAATTCCCTTCTCTGTTCTAATGTCCTTCACCTCTCCCTCCCCATCACAAGACTTACCTTGGGAATGGAAAGGACCCCAGTGGAGCTGTCGACCCTCCCCTGCTCCCAGATTGCCACCTCCATCCTCAGCCACTGCCAGGCCAACCCAGTGACAGTTGGGGCTGATGTCCACAGACTGTCTAGAACTCTGTCTTGCACCAGCACAGAGCAAGGTCACCGGCCCATGGTGAGGAGCAGCCCACCACAACTGGACCTTGGGAAGCCCTCCTTCTCCCGGGATCAGTTTCCTGTCACTATGGCAAGACTGCCGGGACACATCTACAAGGCTGTGGGCACGCGGCTGCCCTGCGACCCTCACAGTATTGTCCACGCACAGGTCATGGCGAGTCACAGGTGGAAACGACCGTCTACAAACGAGCTGGGCAACAGCAGGTCACTTTCCCAATGACCCTGAGGTCTTGGCAAATGGTGATTGAATGAGGTGGGGTCCAGGAGTAAATGTATTCCATTGCTCAAGTTAACAACATGCGGACTACTTCCCAGTCCTGTGGAGATGGGCATAACGCACACAATAGTGCGCATCTCTAACCTTGGCCGCAGGTGAATGATACTATTATAGATGCTACGTAAAAAATTCCCAAAGCGTCTCCTACTCAGTTAGTTTCTAAAGACAAAATACGCGGGGCGCCTGAGTGGCTCAGTCGGTTAAGCGACTGCCTTCGGCTCAGGTCATGATCCTGGAGTCCCGGGATCGAGTCCCGCATCGGGCTCCCTGCTCGGCAGGGAGTCTGCTTCTCCCTCTGACCCTCCCCCCTCTCATGCTCTCTGTCTCTCATTCTCTCTCTCTCAAATAAATAAAATAAAATCTTTAAAAAAAAAAAAAAAAGACAAAATACGCAGTTGTTACTTGGAGGGAAATAGTAGCCCAAAGGAAGCACCCTCCTTCCACAGCCAAAGAAGAACTGTGAATTTTTAGCGGTAGTATGACATTTTGCTTGATCACATGACTGGTTTTTCTTTGATCATCTTGAATTAGGAATGCTAAACAGATTGCCTTGTAGGCCGAGCCTGATGCTCTGCATCCCTGACATGAGCCAAGGTGAGACCTGACCCCCAGACACATCACTCAGTACTGATTTACGTGAAGCGTTCCTCGATACCAAAGGTGCCTGAACGACCTAATGGTGTCCACGATGAGCCCAACATGGGTCCAGACAAATCAGCTCCCAGCAAAGATCTGTTTGTGAGCACACACCATGCTGAGCACTGCGTCCACTAATCCCTTTGTTATCCTATTTCCAATTATGTCTGTCTTCATAACTTTAGTTGGTATTCCTCTGATGTGGGCATAAGTTTATGAATTTTGATTAGGATGTTGGATCCAACTTAAGGATGTCTTAGAATTGGATTTTGGGGGGAAAGGCATGTAGCAAATGAATATACATTTGAAAGCTATTCAGGATGATTTCATGGTTTGTTCTAAAAAAGAAAAAAACCTTTTTTCTCTTCAATAATTGCATTAACCAAGGTGCCTTAAAATATGGAATCTGAGTTTCAGCAGATAGGAGCATTTTCTTTAATAATACTTTGTGCTTCCTCAGGGGACTATAAAAGATATGTAAATAATTAAGAAAAACAAAATTAGAAAAGAGGAGATATTTTAGAATTGAGGCCTGATTATTTGGTTAGACTATTCATTTTATATTTCTTCTACCTGATAGAATATTATCAATTAGAATATCTAATTTACAGAATTGTTAGAATATTTGGGACACTTCGGGTTTCAGAAAGGCAACTGGTCTTTTTCTTAGAAGAATAACAGAAGAATATTATCAGAATATATAAGTGCATAAATGTTCTATAAATAAATATATATGCATATATATTTATTCGTACATGGTATGTGTTCTGTTCTAAGGAATATGAAGAAAGTGCTACCCTAGATGATTAGCAATAAACAATGAGGCATGTGCTATGATGAATGCAAGATGAGAGGTAAGAAGATGTGATAGGACAGAAAGTTGGTGCAATGGAAATCTTAAGATCTGAATACGTTATTTCTGGCCACTTATGTCAAGTTCCCAGGGCCTCACACTGTCTTGCATATTATTAGCATCTCAGCTTCACCAGTTCATTCATGGAGAAACACCCCTGGCCCCTCGTGATTATGCACACAAGAAAGGGTTCTGAAAAGGATCCCAGAATTGAATGAGAAGAAATACATTTCATACATACCCATTTCCATTGTGTTTGATAAAATTTACGTTCTTGGAAATTTCACTTTTTATTTTGAACTTCTTGATTTGAATACTAGAAATAAAATATGATTAACACTAGAACTTACATTTCTTCCTGTAGCACCCAGACAGCAAGAAGCATCAGATTTTAAAACAGCAGGATTCAGTGATACGCTGATTTTTATCAAGTCTGGCAGTCAAAAGAAAAGTGGCAAGAATATCTTAAGAAACCAGAACGATGTGAAAGCATCTAAAATAAAAGGGTAACTTTAAATGATACAATAATAACTACAATTTAAATGATACAATAATTAACACAAATATTAAACATCAATTATAATTGAGTGTTCTAAGAGGAAACATATTGTAAATTCTAACTTTATTTACATTTTTATATCATCTGAGCTCTTATTATTGAGCCTGGGTTATGAAATAATGATTAATAAAATAATTATATTTTATCAATATAATGATGTAGTACTATTAAAATATTGATTAATAGAAACTTAAGTTGAATAAAATTATTATTACCAATATTAGTGATAAAATATTATATTTTCATAATTTTTAGGGCAATACTTCCTAAGTTTAACATTAATATTTATTCAGAATCACATGCAAGGGGTGCCTGGGTGGCTCAGTCGTTAAGCGTCTGCCTTCAGCTCAGGTCATGATCCCATGGTCCTGGGATCAAGCCCCACATCGGGCTCCCTGTTTCTCCCTCTCCCACTCCCCCTGCTTGTGTTCCCTCTCTTGCTGTGTTTCTCTCTGTCAAATAAATAAATAAAATCTTTAAAAAAAAAACAGAATCATATGCAATATCTCTTGGCCAATAAACACAGTGACATTCCTTATGTTGATGTCATTTTCTGTTTGAAAAAAGAAAGTGAATCACTGGAAATGAATAGATGCTTTTGAGTTATGTTTTAATGTCCTTTCATTTTCAACATTAATCAGATCATATTACTCATTCTATGCTTTGGAAATTTCCAATATTTGTCATTATCTTCATTTGAAAATTTGGAGTTATCCACACAATTAAATGCATAAAAATTTTTTTCTGGTCAAAGATATTTTAATATAAATTGTCTCATTTATATTAAATGAGACGATTCTAATCTAAAATGTGTGCTCTGTCAATACAATATGTTGACAAGCATTAATAGCAATGGCTATTAATTAAATTTCACAACAGTGTGTGACTAATTTACACGTTCATTTTAAGCAGTTTTTCAATGTGAATTGTTTTCGGAAAGTTTCCTCCACACATTCACTTACTTGGAGGGTAAACATTTCATGACCCTTTCCATTATACTGTCTTTTTATAAGTTATTCTCTGTTTAATAACAGTTTTATCAAGATGTAATTTATTCACCATAAAATGTATCCTTTTACGGTGTGCAATCCAGTGGTTTCAGTACATCAGAAGAGTTGTACAACCATCAACATTAGCTAATTTTAGAAAATTTTTATCATCTTTAAAGAGAAATGCCCTATCAACCAGCACTCGGTCCCATTCTCCCTCCTCCCTTAGTAGTTAGTGGAAACTACAAACCTACTTTCTGCTTCTATGGATTTGTCTACCCTAGACATTTCAATATGAATGAAATCAAACAATAGGTGGCCTTCTGTGTCTGGCTTCTTTGACTCAGCATGTTTGCAAGGCTCACCCATTTTTTTTTTTTAAGATTTTATTTATTTATTTGACAGAGAGAGACACAGCGAGAGAGGGAACACAAGCAGGGGGAGCGGGAGAGGGAGAAGCAGGCTTCCCGCCGAGCAGGGAGCCTGATGCGGGGCTCGATCCCAGGACCCTGGGATCATGACCTGAGCCAAAGGCAGACACAACGACTGAGCCACCCCGGTGCCCCATGTTAATAGCATGTATTTCATTAATTTACATGTCTGAATAATATTGCATTGTAAAATATGACACGTTTTATTCATCCATTCATCAGTTAAAGGAGGTCTCAGATGCTAATATTCAGTGATTACCAACATCTTTCCTCATCATTCTTCTTAAGTAGGGAGAAGGCTTGAGGATAAAATCTGGGAAATAGATGTGCCCTCCTGGAGGAGAAAAAGCCCTCAGATGCCCCCCAAAAAATGGGTAAGACTTGTTTTAAGAAGATGCAACGTAAACTCATGAGGAAATTTGTCTCTAAGAGAGTCAGTTCACTGTGCACAGGCGAGAATGACTCAGGAGCCAACTTGGCAGCTAACATTTATCCAAGGAATATGTGTGCACACACACACACACACACACACTCCTACTGCATCCAGTGTACGAGTGCCATTTATTCTGTTAAGTCATGAATGGCTTAAACATTTATTTTCAGGGTAAGAGCCAAATTTTTTTTTCCTGAATTTGAAGTACTTTTTCAGTGCTGTGAATATTTTTTTTTTTTCTTCAAGATTTTATTTATTTATTCATGAGAGACGGAGAGAGAGGCAGAGGGAGAAGCAGGCTCCCAAGGAGCAGGGAGCCCGATGCGGGACTCGATCCCAGGACTCTGGGATCATGACCTGAGTCGAAGGCAGACGCTTAACCATCTGAGCCACCCAGGCGCCCGCGCTGTGAATATTTTATGCAAAATACTTTCCATAATAGAAATTTCTGTTTCATATCAGTTCCACTATCTCTTTGGAATATTCCTAGATGTGCTACAGGACAGACACTGTGGTGTCGAATGGGGGTCACTGCTCAGCCTCCTCTACCCCCTCACTCTCCCCAAGATAGCATCTGGCAGTGAGGAAGCTCAGCACTTCCCAGCCCTAAGCTGTCATTTCAGCATTTTCTGGGACTGATATGGCTGATATGAGAGAGGGAGGGGACGGCAACAGATGGAAGAGAGTTGGAGAGCGGGGAAGGTAGAGAGGGGTCAGACATCAGGAGAGAATGGAAAGGAATGCCCCAGGGCACCCTGGCTGCCTGGGTACTGGTTCTTCCCTTTGCAGCAGGTTCTGGATGCCACCGGCCCAGGTTTCCCTGCTCCCCCAGCTGGACTCCCTGTGGCTCCATTATTTTCTGACAATGCTTTTCTTTTCCTTCCATCCTTACTCCAGACCCATATTTGAGAGCAGACACCACAATGGATCCAGCAGATGGGCTGCAATTCTCCAGCTCACCTCCAGCCCCCACTTCTCAATGAAATGTATGAGAAAGAGCAAAGCTGCACCCGATGGCCAGGACCGGGCCTGATACCCACAATTATGTCTTGGTGTTCTTCTGCAGAAGAGACCAATTGTAACATCGTCTAAACCACAAAATACCAACTGTCCTCTCTCCCAACCAACACAAGTGATTGTTGCTCCTTCACAATTATGACGCCAACCTCGCTCAAGCTTCCCTTCCTAAAGATAAGATTTATTAAAATACCAATCATAGAATCATCCTTCTACATGGCAGCACAAAATCCAGAGAAAAATGTCGGTTTCCGTGAGCTCACCCCAAAATCACCAGGCATCAGTGGAAATCCTGTAAGGCCCTTCTTCAAGAGCAACAACTGCCAAACCGTGGGGGACTAGGAGGATGGCCAAGGAACTCAGCAGCAGGACCGGGAACAGTGATGGTGGCCCCTCAAAAGAGTTAGAACAATCCCTTCAGCCACTTCAGACTGGGGCAGGGCCATCAGGAAAATGCTGGCTGGAAAGGTGCCCTCCTCCCTACCCTTCTCCTTTAGGGGCTGGGCCATGCGGGATCCTTGTCACCCTACTGGGTGTGGATATCAATGACATAAGAACTATGTGCATAGAAGAAATCAAAATCTGGAGTGTCAGAAAGTGTGTCATTAGTTCACCCTGGTGGGGCAGCTTGCGCAAAGGAACAGGTGTAGGAAAGATGCATTGTGTTGGTGGGACGGCTGGGAGCCTCTCGTAGGACAGAAAGGACGTTGTAGTGAACAAGGGTCAGGAGACTGCAAATGGGTCAGATTCTGAGGGGCCTTGATTTACATGTAAACCATAGGACCACTGCCTCCACTGGAAGAGGCTATGGTTCTAGAAAAGTGCATTGCACCACCTCTGTGATCACATGTGATCACAACCCTGGGAAAGATAGCTTTTGTTTCTCACATGCTCTACAGACTGTCAGAAGCAAGTGTGTCTGACATTCCTTTGTCCCATCTGCCACCAGTGTGGGAGCACCTCACCTTCTCTGACGAGGCCCAAATCTGTGCTATCTCAGTTACTCTCTGAATCAAATTCCCCCTTCTTTTGGCCCTGAGACTGTGGATTTGTCTCCACTTTTTAATAAACCGATCAGGATAACTGGAAAATGAACCCAGGGAGGTCTTTAATTCTTTGTGTCCTTCCTTCCTAAAGTACAAGTAAACATCTTCTCCAGGATGAAGGAAACATGTGAATTCCCTCCTTTCTTGCACATGTAGGCAACATTCTGAGTCTTAGGTCCAGGGAGATTCCCTCATTTTCTTCAGGTCACATGACCACCTGAGCAAATAACTTCACATGATCTTCAGTGGAATGGATCCTGTCCTACTAGTACCCCCTTAGATTTCACACCTGAGATAGGGTAAGTCTCTTGGAACTTTCTATTAGAAAATGAATTTCATGCCCTTCTAAATTTCATGGAAATTTGCTTCAGTTAAAAGAGAAGGGGCTAGGGGCGCCTGGGTGGCTCAGTCGGTTAAGCGTCTGCCTTCAGCTCAGGTCATGATCTCAGGGTCCTGGGATCCAGCCTGGCATTGGGCTCCCTGCTCGGCGGGAAGCCTGCTTCTCCCTCTCCCACTCCCCCTGCTTGTGTTCCCTCTCTTGCTGTGTCTCTCTCTGTCAAATAAATAAAATCTTTTAAAAAAACAGAGAAGGGGCTATAAAAATTATAACAAACGGGTTTCTTGAAATATTCAGACAATTGTGTAAAGTCTTAACTCTGATCATAGAGCTTAAGATACAGAAACCAAATTTGTATATCCACCTTAGTCTCAATTATGTCATGGCAATAAATGAACTCAAAACACTAGCGACTTACCTCAGCAGAAGTCTATTTCTCATCCTTCTGGGATTCAGCTTAATGGGATCATCATTATCTAGGACAGAAAAGGGTCATGGCAGTGAGAAAACAGCAATCGCCCCCAAAAATGGAGGATTCTGCTCAGAGATGGTACAGACTGCTTCCTTAAACCCACTCATATCTCACTGGCTGAAAGAAATCATAGGGCAAAGCCTGAAATCAACAATTTGTGAAGTCCAATCCCCTTGGAAGACAAGGCCTAACTGGGCTAGCACCATGAGGCTGGGCATGAAATAAGTGGACCCTATTAAATACATTGTGGTTCATCTATTTGGTCAAAATTATTAGCTTCCGTCCCTAAAGTACACAAAATAATCTTACCCTTCTCCACCAGACACAATATGAGAGATTTTCCAAGCCCCAAAACTCCAATCACACTGAAAGCAACAAGAAGATCCCATTATAAAAACCAATGATGTAATGTATGGTGATTAACATAATAATAAAAAATTAAAAATAAAATAAGAACTTCAAGGGATATTCAGTTGAGATCAACTTGAGCTACTAAGAAGTAAAATTTACAAATGTATGCTGTTTATAAAAAAAAAAAAAAAAAGAAGATCCCATTATAACTCCTTCATCCAGATATCAAAGAACAAAAGCCCAGGCTCTGAGCCAGTTGGAATAGCGACTGGACCCATGTAGTAAACATCCTCTCCTCTGTAGAGAAGAGGAGGGAGACTGCATCATTAGAACAGAGCAGTAGCAAGATTCAGCTGGGGAGATGTTTAGGGGTAGACACTTACCCCCTATTTAGGTCAATTTCTGCTTCCTGGCTGAAGTCCCCAGACCAGATCCTTGGTTGTCCCTTATCTTGCTTGGCCTCATTAGTAAGGACCCTAGAGACTGCAGTAGAGAAAAAAAAAAAAAAGGAAAACACACACAAGTATGAACCAATTAACCTGATTCCATTTACTTCCAGGTGCAATTAGCCCACCCCCTAACTCATTATGCCTAATTTTTCTCTCACCTTAACTAAAATATCTTAAGCTTATCAGTTGTCTGTGGCAAAAGCACACTTCATTTTTTTTTTTCTGTGGCAGTTTAGAGGAATGCTTAAATAACAGAGGAATGATTTACTGGTAGAAGTTTCAACGCAATCATTGCCGTAGACCAAAGGTTTTAAATCACAACCCAGGTTTGATTTTTGCATTTCTTAACTATGTATAAAATTTTTCTCCAAAAGTATGTCTCCAAGTTTTTACATCTTCATTTAAATGAATATAAAATCTACCTGTACCCCTTACCCTGAAGTTGGTGAGTTCCTTCTATCTCCTACCCTTCTTCCCATTGAACAACATATTCCTTTCCTTTTTTTTTCCATAGTAATAGAATATGCCTTTATTAACACATTCCTTTCTGAGCTCTTTTCTTCCTAAATATTCCTAGGCAATAGTGGCCAAGAGCATAGGAATCATGACAGAAATATTCTGTTATCCATAATTCAAGGCAAAAGAGGGTTTCACCCATTTTCTGCCTGCCAGGTTTTCACAGCTAACATAGCTTTACCAAAAAAAATTTATAGTGGCATAACATCAGTAGCCATTTTTCTAGGATTCAATAAAGTTTTCCACCACCCATGGTTTGTCTCCATGACAAATCCACAAATATACTTTTTTCCTGTTAAATGTCATCATTTCCAAATAAGCAATTTGGTGATTGTATCAGGCAGAGTTCAGCCATTCAACCAGAGAAACAATCAGTATATACAGTGATTAATTGCAAGGAATTAGCTTATGTGACTGTAGAGACTCACTAGGCAATTCCAAAATTCCTTGTATGGGCTGAAGTCTTGAGCATGAGCTGAAGCATCAATTAACAGGAAGAATGTCTTCACAGGAAAGTCTCCACTCTATCCTCTTGGCCTTTCAGTTGATGGACTCAGGCCCAGCCAGATTATATAGGATAATCTCCCTTAAAGTCAAATGATCATGGACGTCAATCACTTCTACAAAATATCTTCACAGAAACACCTAGATGAGTGAATAACTAAGTTCTGTAGTTTAGCCATACTGACACATAAAACTAGCCATTTCTCTGGGTGATAGACCTTGGGGAAGGCATGTGCTATGGTAAGCAGTGTAAATTGTGCAAGACTGTTGAATCACAGATCTGTACCTCTGAAACAAATAATACATTATATGTTAAGAAAAAAAGAAGAAGATAGCAGGAGGGGAAGAATGAAGGGGGGGAAATCGGAGGGGGAGATGAACCATGAGAGACGATGGACTCTGAAAAACAAACTGAGGGTTCTAGAGGGGAGGGGGGTGGGAGGATGGGCTAGCCTGGTGATGGATATTAAAGAGGGCACGTTCTGCATGGAGCACTGGGTGTTATGCACAAACAATGAATCATGGAACACTACATCAAAAACTAATGATGTAATGTATGGTGATTAACATAACAATAAAAAGTTAAAAAAAAAAAACTAGCCATTTCTGTCTACACCTTGTTGAGCTGTAAGCCATACACCTCTCCTGAAACCATAAATGACTTCCAATACAAAAATAATAACAGTGATATTTCTGCCTAATGAAGTACAACTATCCTGCCTACAACAGAAACACACTAATCCTTTCCCCAAAAGAAGATGCAACATCCTTGAGCAATGTGCATCCTTCTCTTTTGATACTCCTTAAATATGGTGATTTAAAGTGAAATATTGGGGTGCCTGAGTGGCTCAGTCTGACTTTTGATTTCTGCTCAGGTCATGATCTCAGGATCCTGGGATCAAGCCCCATGTGGGGCTCTGTGCTCAGCGTGGAGTCTGCTTGGGATTCTCCCTCTCCCTCTGCCCCTCCCCCTGCTCATGCTATTTCTCTCTAAAATAAAAAAAATTAAATCTTTAAAGTGAACTATTATTGGGATGCCTGCTGGCTCAGGCAGTAAAGCATGACTCTTGATCTCAGAGTCATGATTTCAGGCCCCCAAGTTGAGCGTGGAGCCTACTCGAAATAATAAAGGTAACTATTATTAATGGATCATTAGGGGATAACTGTGGGAAGAAAACAAAATATTTTAATCTATATACAGATTCATAGCAAAATTCTCATAACTAGTATATCCTTGATTCTGCAAATGGTCACAAGGTAAGTAGCTGGTATTCTTAACAATTTTCTTCCACTACCAATTCATATTTCAGCAACCACCTCACATGGTTTTGATTCTGGCCAGGTGACCCAAATACTTATTGTATTTATATATATTTAAATTATTTGTAATATATACAAATATCTGTAAGTCTGTTCTTAGAGAACTGCCTCCAGGGCTAACATTTGTATCATTTAGCCTCAACCAGAGATAGAGAGCAATAGCATCTGAACTCACAGGAAACCAGTGAAATTATACATACACATGTACGCGTATGTATATATACATATACATAAACACATTTGCTATTATTGGCTTATACAATTGTAGCACCTGGATAGGCAAGAACGAAATTTCTGGGTCAGATCCTATGGAGGGCTGAAACTCTCTCACGGGGCAATGAAGCTGCTGTCCTCAGCTGTGATTTCTTTTCCTCCAGGAATGCCCAGCTTTGCTCTGAAGACTTTTCCATGACTGGGGTACCTGGGTGGCTCAGTCGCTAAGCATCTGCCTTTGGCTCAGGTCATGATCCCAGGCTCCTGGGATTGAGCCCATCGGGCTCCCTGCTCAGTGGGGAGCCTGCTTCTCTCTCTCCCACTCCCCCTGCTTGTGTTCCCTCTCTGTCAAATAAATAAAATAAAAATCTAAAAAAAAAATTTTTCCATGATTGTATCAGCCCCACCCAGATTATCAAGGATAATCTACTTAAATCCAACTGATGATGTAATTCAATCAATCGACAAAATACTTTGAAACCTAGATTCGTGTTTTTTTGAGTAACTATGGAGTATAGACTAGCCAAGATGACATGTAAACCTTACTGTCAGTAATGGAAAGAAATGTGTTTCAAGGGCACCTGGGTGGCTCAGTCAGTTAAGCGTCTGCCTGTGGCTCAGGTCGTGATCCCAGGGTCCTGGGATCGAGCCCCGCATCGGGCTCCCTGCTCAGTGGGGAGCCTGCTTCTCCCTCTCCCTCTGCCCCTCTCCCCCTCCACTCGTGCTCTCTCAAATAAAATCTTTTTTAAAAAGTGTTTCAGTAAGAACTGAGGAAAAATATAAAGTGAAGTATGTATATCCATACAGTATTATATCAAGCCAAAATAATCAAAAAGCAAGAGTACCAAAACATTTATAAATGTATCTATGTGTGTGTGTGTAAACTAGAGAGCACAGATTCTAAGTCAGATTTGGAAAGACATTAGGATAGAGGTAAAACTGCCTGGTAGAATCTGTACTTAATCTGATTACTTCAAGTTTCTTTCTGAAAGTGTTAAACATTTAATGAAGGGATTAAATAGAAGGGTACTTAAGAAATGGGTGGATCACCCTGGGTGTTGATAAGCCCGGTGTCTTGGACTGTTGCTCGGTTGCCCACTCACCTCTGTCGGATCCAGGAAGCTCTTCCCAAGATGGATTTGAACAGCACTCAAAACAGTAAGTTTTCGTCTGCATTTTGCTCTCTTTGATAATGCCACATGCTTTATTTTCCAGAATTTATAGAAGTTAAAAATCACAATCATGATTAGAGGGGCAAATTGTTGCGAGCAGGAGCTGTTTGCATCCATAAGTTGTATTAGGATTGATGGGTGCTTTAAAGTTGGAGACTGGGGGGCACCTGGGTGGCTCAGTCATTAAGCGTCTACCTTCGGCTCAGGTCATGATCCCAGGAGTCATGGCATCGGGCTCCCTGCTCCAAGGGGAAGCCTGCTTCTCCCTCTCCCACTCCCCCTGCTTGTGTTCCTTCTCTCACTATCTCTCTCTGTCAAATAAATAAATAAAATCTTAAAAAAAAAAAAAGTTGGAGACTGGAATTTCAAATTTAAGATAATAGCCATAAGTCTCACAAGTGCGTTGTCAAAAGTTCTAAAGTTGACACTGTAAATGGAGAAAACATATATATATGGAATACCTAGTATTTTATATTAAAATGTATTTTATCACAAAGTACCAGTTACTGTGTATTTTATCTCAATTTTTTAAGGTCTTACTTGTTTATTTCCATTAATTTTCCTAGCTCCTATTGCTTCCTATTTTCTCTGCATTTAATTTTATGGATTTTCAGTAACTCAGATCACAGATTGTAATTTTTTTCTATTATACACACATATTTTACTTATATGTCTCCAATTTAGCATGACTTTAGTAGCTGTACCACTAAAGTAAAAATATAGAATCATTGTTAAACCTACAGGTTTCAACCTGGAAAAAAAAAGTTAAGACTTATGTTTATGTCCATCATTGATAGTAAGGTTTACATGTCATGTAAACTTATGCTTACATGGAGTTTTTAATCCATAAATTTATCTTCCATACCCCTCTTCCCATTTTCTCTTCATCAGGCATACTACAAAAAGAAACCTGGCAAGGCAGGATTGTTTACAACCAGAGTCAAAAGGATATCCTCCAAGAATGGTTTAAACAAAACCCTTACCCTGATAGAGCTACCAGGAAACAATGGGCCAAGGAAATTGGCATTCCGGAGGCCAAAATTCAGGTAAGCATTAGGTTTCTATTTCACTATCTGTCAGATTCAAGGTAAAGATAAAGGCTGGGCTCAGGATTTTCAGGCAATTTTTTTTTTTTTTTTTAAAGATTTTATTTGACAGAGACAGTGAGAGAGGGAACACAAGCAGGGGTCGTGAGAAAGGGAGAAGCAGGCTTCCCGTGGAGCAGGGAGCCTGAGGTGGGGCTCGATCCCAGGGCCCCGGGATCATGACCTGAGCCGAAGGCAGACGCTTAACCTGAGCCACCCAGGCGCCCCCAGGCAATTCTTATGTCAGGTATGTTGCTCAGAAAGTTTTTATTGTATATTAAAAACAAGAACTGTTTTACCAATTGTGGAAATATTGGTTGGGTATATTCACTAATGAGAAGAGAATACACTGGTCCAGGCTCTCCCAATAGGAGATAAATCAATTTTTAAGATTAGGTAATTTAGGAAATTATAACACTATGTTAATAAGTTATCATTAAGTATTGATATGTACTGGGGCACCCTGCTGGCTCAGTTGGTAGAGCAAGCAATGCTTGATCACAGGGCTGTGAGTTCAAGTCCTACGTTGAGTGTAGAGATTACTTAAAAATAAAAAATCTTTAAAAAAATATTGATATATACTGCAAAATGAGGATTAATACGTGATTATGAGGAAACTGTGGGACAAGAACTCACATATGTTCCCAATTTTCAGGCTAGTTTTTTTTAAATACCTGAAGTGTGATTCACACACAGAAGTATATGAAGTAAAATCCCATATTGTATTACTTGAATAGAGCTACTGATGTGAAAATGAAATGAAGCTGGATTTCTTCAGTTAGCAAGGCGATAATTGTAAACAATACAACTATACCAGGTGAGACAGCATTTAAAACAATGAAGATCAGTAAAAATGTGCTCCTAGAGGAAAATAATAAGTTCAGATTTTTGTGTCTATATAGAGTCTCCCATTAGCCATTGGCTATAAGGTCCTTAGTCTGAGGGATGCTGGGGAGAAATTTTTCCTTACTCTTCATTCATTTGTTCTGGGTGTAAAGACACAGTTTACTCAAACCCCAGTAATAAAAGGGCATCCTATGGGAATATCTGGTGATGTGCTTAAGACTTACCTGAAAATAATTAATTTAGAGCAGAGATAACCTTTTAGCACAATGCCTGGATAAAGGAGTGGTTTGTTAAATATTGGTGGTCATTAACACCCTAAATCTTATCACAAATTATCAAAATAAAACACTCAAAAAGTTAGAAAGCACACTGCAAATCCAACTCCAAAAATGAGGAAACAAGAAGTTCAACGAGTTATATTCATGACAAGAGTTTCGCAGCAAGGTGTACAGGGTCCAGGAGTCTCCTTATCTATTGCTGATTATAGGAAAAGAGGGAATGTTGATGAGTGTTAGTACAGCTCAACTGTTGCTAATTTACTCACCATTTAAAGATATTCTTGGGGCAGTTGGCTGGCTCAGTCAGTTAACTGTCCAACTCTTGATTTCAGCTCAAGACATGATCTCAGGGTTGTGAGATGGAGCCCCAAGTAGGGCTCCACACTCAGCAAGGAGTCTGCTACTCCCCCTCTCCCACTGCCCCTCCCCCCGGCTCGCAGTCTCTAAAATAAATAAATCTAAAAAAAAAGATTCTCTCGCTCTGCCCCTCCCTACCCTGCTCACATACTTTAAAAAACAAGGAAATTCTTTTCCACAATCAATGCTATATGTATTATACATTATAAAATGGTATTTCTTATAAAGAGACGATAGGCCAAGAAAAGACATTCACACATTGAAGACCTGTTATGAGAGAGAGGTGGGAGACGGAGAAAAAGAAATATTGGTCTTTGATTGAACGGCGAGTGTCTCTCAAATCAGGGAATTTTTCTTGAGATATCATGACAACAACGATAGAAGAAATGCTGTACTGAATTGTATGCTAATAGTAATATAACTCCTAGGATAATACATCACATTCTTCTTATGGATATTACTGCAATGGCAGTTGATCAAATCAATTTTAATTGCATTGATATTTGGTTTGACACAGACTGAATTACACAATTTTCACATCTTCTTCTCCCACTTAGATTTGGTTTAAAAACCACAGATCGAAACAGAGACAATTGGAATTTGGATGCTCCTTAGGAAAAGACGAAACCCAAGGACAACACCATCATCAGCCTTGGACTCAAGGTAAGAAACCACTGATACAAATGCATTTCTTCAATAGGTCCCGGTGAAAGTGCAAACAACTTGGCATGTTGTGCCCATGTTCCTGACAAAAAATCATTATCTTGAGAGGCATTTACAGCTTGCTCTGGGCACCCTAGTGTCAGAAATATAAGCATGGTCCCACAGCTGGCTAGGACAGGCAGGTTCTTAGCAAGCAAGGCTCTGGGCCTTTTGGTCCAGCTGCTCTAAGCAGGGTGGCATCCTCTTCTGTCACCATCAGGGATTCAAGAAGAATAAGTGTAATCAGCATGATCTTCCCAAGTTTCTAGTTCAAACATGAAAACTGTTCTAAAAGACATCTTCTGTTCCCATGTTCTCCTTTAGAATACTTACCAAAAGCAGCCAGACAAGACTGGACATCCATCACAAGATCTCAATCACACATCCTACTTCAAGCCTTTGAGAGGAACCGATTCCTTGATATTACAACCAGGAAAAAACTGGCTAAAAAAACAGGCATTCAGGAACCAAGAATTCAAGTAAGTTCTGTGTCTGTGACATGAAATATGTTCTACCTGTGGTATTTCCCCCAATGGGTTGCTGAAAAACTTTGACCTGTACTGGATTATCCCAATCATGGAGGTTACGTAAAGGTATGGGATGGTAAGCATCTAGCATTGCAAGTCACACTCCTGCAAAATGAAGAATTCTGTCAGTGGTATACCCATTTGAAATCACCAGCAGCAAAAATGTGGGGAAATGTGAAAGTTAATACCTATTTTGAGAACCCCATCAGGTTTTCTACAGCTTGGAACTGTTATTTTGGTACAGATAATTCCTTTCTTGTGAGGCTGTCCTGTGCCTAGTAGGTATTTTTCAGCACTCTTGGCCTCTACCAACTAGATACCCCGCCCACCTACCTCCCCCAATTTGTGACACCCCCAAAACTCTATATACTTACTCAAATGTCCTCCAGTTGGGAGAACAAAGTCACTCCCATTGGGTACCTTCTAAAGTTATGGGGACAGTAGTTTAGTATGTGTTAAATGCTCATGACTAAGTAGCACTATGGTTTATCAGCACAGAAACCCTCCAAAGGCCTGCACTCATTAATCCTTGATCAGATTTACACATGTGCATATAAGATAGGGATTCTTTGCACACGTTGGCAAAAAGAAAAATGTCAACCTGGTCAAGAAAATCTGTTTCTAATCCACTGTTGAAATTAAAGGGAGGAATCTAGATCATATGCCTTTTCAGCCAGTTTCAATTCCTCTGTAGTTGATTGCTGAGTGTGCTGTGACCTCAATTTATGTTTGTATATGTATACACACACATTTGTACATACCTATTTATACATATACATACTAAACACATAAACCAGAGTAATGTATTTCACACATATGTTTATATTTCTGATATTGGGGCCTGTATTAATAGCCCCTTTGCTTTACGCAGTACGAGAAACAGAGCCACAGTCACATGTCTTATGACATCCCCTTCTCTTTTTTCTTCACATACATGTGGTTTCAGAACCAAAGATCCCTATACCCACAGCAGAGCAGAAATGAGTCCGTGAATTCCTTGGCAGATGGCCCAAATGGAAGACCAGGTCTGACAGCTCAGCAACACCAAATCAATCTGTCCACTCCCCTGGGCAGGTCTCATCATTTTGCTTCCTCCGATTCTTTCAGCAGGAACCAGACATTTCTCCCTGCTCCTCTCCCATCCCATGAGTCCTCTGTCCCTTGTGTGAGCCAAGGACCAAGTGTCATGATGGTGCAGCCCATGCAGGCTATGCAGAGAGGAGAGAATTCTGTCTCTCCTCAGACCCTTAGGAATCACCTGCCAATACCCTCAACTTCAGGAGGGGACCTCTCAGATACTCAGACTCCTTTCTGGCTCCCAAACCAAGAAAAATGCCAGAATCACGAAGAACAGACTGGCACAGGAGTACTGCAGTTGAAGGGCTATTGTGAGCCTCATCCTGAGCACCAAGAAGACCAGCTGCAGGATCTGCAGCAGGTGGACATACCTTACATTCTGCAGCGGTGGGACGAGGTCTGCCAGGCTCTGACTGCAAAATGGGATCCTCGAGAAGGGACACACTGAGACACACATGGCTGCAGCGCACCATCAACTGGAGAACCATCCCATTCCCTCAGCCAACCGCACCAGCAATGTGTAGAAACCTCAGGCCTTATGTCAGCTCCTGTTATCCACAGACCTTCAGGAAAAGCTACCTTTTCTGAGTCCTAATCCACAGAAAGAGAACCCTCCAGGACCCCGACTGTGCTTCAGTGAAGATGATTTTCAGGCTGTGTTCCATATGCTACAAAGCTCACCAGGGCCTCAGTTTCAGAAGGAAGTCATTCTCAGAGCCTGGTCCAGGCCTCTTCTTTTGATGCAGAATCAGTGCAACTTAAAGGACAGTGAACAAAGAAATCGTCCTGTCTGGGACAATATTAATGCAAGAGGAAGGAGAAAACAATTGGAATCCCAAATGGAGGTTTTAACCTTCCCGTGGGCAGTGGTTACCTTCTGTACTCCCTTCACTGAGAAAGCTGCATACAGCCTCTGGAAGCACCACGGGCATTAGCGAGCAGACAGGTCTGCGGAATCCTTCTGAACGAAGAAACGTATTTTTCTGACAAACATGACCTCCTCTCTGTAATTACCATGTCCACCAATCTGGAACATCCATGAACCGTAACCAAACCCAAGCGAAAATAGGTCTACAAGGGACATATCAGCACTCCTCTCCCTTCTAGCAAGATGGGAAAGCTAACTGGAAATTAATTTATCATGTAGAAAATGAAAGGATAGTATATTTCCCGATGATGTGAGTTCACAAAAGTGAGCTTTTCTCCAAAGCTCTGAAAGCTTTAATTAGAACTAGAAACTATCTCAGTATCTACCAATAAGGGAATGATGAAATGAATTAGGACAAATCCACGATACTGAGTACTCTTCACTTGTATTTTTTTCCTCTATCTTAAACATAAAAAATTTTACAATGAAAATGCAGTAGTGACACTACTTAATGTATTTCTACATTTTTAGGTTTTTCACATATATTCACGTGTGTGTATATATATATACACACACACCAGAAAATTCCTCATTTTATTATAAATTCTCAAACTAAAACCTGAGATAACCATTCTCGTTTTCAGTTTTCTTCTTCTGAAATGGTAACTTTTATATTTTGGTGTATGAATATGTATGTGGGTTTACTTTGGTACAGTATAAATATCTTTGAAAAATATTTTGTTCGTTTTATCAATTTGCATTGTTTTGTCATATTTGCTATTTACTTTCCATATGAAGGTGTCAGAATAAGGTCCACACACATACCACAAAGATACCCGTCTTACACTAACACTAACAGGTATGAGGTGTACATCCTTACTGGCAGTATCGGTATCTGGGGGCACTACGTGCAAGAGTTTCTCTAGCTGTTTACACACTGACGCTCAAGTGCCAGAATATTCCAACATCCGTATCTATGGTCAAATTACACGCAGTAGAAATTATTTTTCCTGATAGTAGCTGAACTTTATCATCTAACGAATTAAAACTCACACATGTGCACACACATTAGTGTGGGACAAATTAGTGTGGCATCTATCAAAAACAAAAGGGACCTAATATATCCGACAGTGTTTATACATGAACAGACTAGGTGGCTTGAATGACAGAAATTCATTTTCTCACAGTTCTCCAAGTGTCTGCTGGCTGGTTTCTTCTGAGACCTGTTTCTTTGCTATGCTAATGGCCATCTTCTTCCTGTGTACTTACACGGTCTTCCTTCGGTGTGCACATTCCCAGGGTGCCTCTCCATGGATCCAAATTCCCTGTTCTTGAGTTTGCTTTTCTTAGATTTCAGTGTATGGTCTCTGGCTTAGGTTTTGGTTTGCCTGCCACACCCTTCTTTTTTTTTTTTTAAGATTTTATTTATTTATTTGAGAGAGAGAATGAGAGAGAGAGAGCATGAGAGGGAGGAGGGTCAGAGGGAGAAGCAGACTCCCCACCAAGCAGGTAGCCCGATGCGGGACTCGATCCCGGGACTCCAGGATGATGACCCGAGCCGAAGGCAGTCGCTTAACCAACTAAGCCACCCAGGCACCCCTTGCCACACCCTTCTAATGAGCTCCCTGTTTTAACTACTTTAACCCCTGTAACAATCTATTTATAAAAAGTTTCCATTGCCTGCTTTAAAAATGTTAGAAAATAACTTGATTTACTTAAATCCATAATGTGGACAACAGCTACCAGTTAAATACACAAAACATCAGGCAGAACAGTCATCGGCAAGCTTCTCTCAAGAGCCCAGATGAGCTCTTTGTATCTTTGGACACAAATTTATGACCTGAGGCAGCCCACGGTGCCACGCTCATAAAACCTGGATACATTCCCCAGAAATACCTCAAAAGCAATAAACTATCAAAACTGAAAGCTGAAAGTAGAAAATCAAAAAAATGAACTGAGGAAGCCCTCCTTGTTGATAGGCACAACCATACTGAAAGCTAGAAAGCCTGAAAGGAAAAGAGCAAAAAGATACGCAGAATGAGTTTCAAGGTAATGTTTATTATTGACAGAAAAGCATAAATGACATTTACTTTAAGAAAATATGCTCAAAGGGCACCTGGGTGGCTCAGTCAGTTAAGTGTCTGCCTTTGGCTCAGGTCATGATCCCAGGGTCCTGGGATCGAGTCCCACATCGGACTCCCTGATCCGCAGGGGTCTACTTCTCCCTCTCCCTCTGTGCTCTCTCTCAAGTAAATAAATAAAATCAAAATTAAAAAAGAAAATATGCTCAAAAACCCTAAAGTAAATTATAGGAAAAAGGAGAAGAGAACAAACTCAAAGGTTAAGTCCAGGCTGATGATAACAGAGATAATAATCCACTACTGGATGGGTATTCTTGTTCCTAGAGGTCATTAGGGTTTATCTGTACAATCGAAGTTTTTAGCAGACTTTTATTTGGGTATTTACCTTCCCTTCATACCACATTCCCAGGGAAGGTTACACAATGTGCAGACCAAGAAAGACAGACCTTGATAAATTTAAGTCATCTAGTCATTTAAGAAGTTAGGAAAAGGGCATGTGCCAAAATTCTGGCAATGAGAAGTCTAGGGGCTTCTGAGAAAGCTTGCTCACCAATAAAGGAGACACCTAGGAGGAAATGGTCCATCTTCCGCTGTTAGAACTGTAGCAGCCAGCTTCTAACCATGAAGGAAGCAGCCTACAAGACAAGCTAGAGATAGCAGAGCGGAAATATAAAAAGAACCCTGAAGCTAACTGCCTCAGGACTTCTTGTTATATATAGAAGATATAATCCCATTTCCCTTATTGTTTGAAGTCCTTTAGGTTAAGTTTTCTGTTATAAGCAATTAAATGCAACTTACGGATATAGGCAGAGGGAGTATATGATCCAACAAACAGCATTAGACCAAAAACGAGAGATCTCAAGAATTCAGCGGCAGCTTAAAACCTTTAAAATGCAACTGCATCTGCTTAAAAGGTACAGGGAAAAAAGGAAAACTGAATACCAGGAGCATAATCCACTGCTGCAGTTTGCAAAGAGAAGACAGAAAAAAATGTTTCTGCCACTAATGAAGGTACAGAAGTTATTTAAGGCCTAGCAAATTTCAAAAGCTGAAGTGTGGGGGTAGGAGGGAATAATGAGGAAGGCCCAGAATTCAAGAGCTAAAATGAGTAAGACATGATGTTTCCCAGAGCACAAGTCTCATCAAGTCAAGAAAACCCAAAAAACAAGAATTTGGCAGCTCAAGGGAGGGGATCCTGACTTTAGGATTTGAGCAGATGCAGCCATAGCTCAATACCATTAACCATTAAAATTCAACTCATGCTCCTTGCTTTGATTTGTGCTCCCAAAAATACTTCTGATAATGTTTCCCCACATATACCTCTTAGCTTAAGAAATGAAATGCCAGAGAAATTGCAAAAACAGGTATTTGAAAGTTATTAGTTTATAATGAGTGCTTTGGTTTACACATCTTTGGGAGTCTAGATATAATGAATCAGACCCTTTTGCACATGCTTTGACAAAACTGAAATTTCTAGCCCTGTAAAAACTGTAGTAACTTTACTAGGTTATAAACAACCTAAATGACATCTCCATTTTTATTCATTTATTTGAAAGAGAGAGTATGCACACATGAGCACAAGTGGGGGGGGTACAGAGGGAGAGGGAGAGAATCTTAAGCAGACTCCATGCTGAGCACAAGGCCCAATGCAGGGCTCGATCTCACAATCCTGAGATTATGATCTGAGCAGAAATCAAGAGTTAGACACCTAACCAACCGAGCTACCCAGGCGCCCCTGGATAACACATTTTAAACAAATGCCCACCACCCAGTCTTTCCCAATACCTACTTAAAAATTACTCCTAGAGTGAGCTAGGTACTACTAGGAGCAGTTGTATCCTTTCAACATACTAAAGGGCAAAGTGAAGCATTTTGATTTAGGTTGGACTCCACCAGAACTGAACTCTAATAATGTGTGTGTAACTGATGATTTCAGGATGTACTTCTCAGGAAGTCCAGATGCCAAACAAGAGAAGGAAGCCTATGCAGGGTGCATGTATACACAGACTGCCACTGTGGGCCACTCTGCTTATTTCTGCCGGGCATCTCTCACAGGTGGCATGGACACCGTTATCCCACTCGGGGTAATTCTCAAAGATTCAGTCGTGTCATTTCTCTGGACAGCAAGGAAACTGGGTCTGCGTCCTCTAATTCTCATCCACCATCGACTGAAAGCCACTCCCAGGGGCATTAACTCCACGGCACTTCAAGCAGAGGGAAAGCTTCAGCAGGCACTTGCAGTGGGACTCCTATCAGTGGCATATGCTGGAATGGTGAGTGCCCAGAGAACATGGGTAGGGAACCGACACCTTCTGTTACACACCTGCTGGTTCCTGATGGGCTCCTCTCCACTCCAGCTCTTAGTAGTTCACTCCATCTTTCACAGTCCTTGACGCAGATCTTCTCTCTGCTCCATTCAGAAGAACTAGCATCTTTCTAATAGCCTACTAGTTCTAAAATGAAACCACTTTGTTCATTATTGACCTAATTAAGAGCCAAAAATCATCCATTCCTTCATGGTTTTTCTATTGAAAGGTTTTGTGAATACAATCAAAGAAAAACACTTGGAGACTCAAAGTTCTATTTATTTTCAACAATGAAAGCAACACAACAAAGAGGAATCAATTCACTAATTTGTAAATCTAACACAATCCTTACCACAAAACAATTTTCAATAAATAAAAACACATTACTAGTAACTGAGTAAGACTGTTCTCAAGACTCTCTACAGTTTTGCATGTTTTAAACAAAACTGGGTGGTAGGTAAAGAAACACGTGCCACAAGTATGACTGACAAAGACTGGAAGAAAAGAACAGCCAAGGAGCAGGGTCCCCAAATAGTAAGTTAGCAAAGGGAATATGGGATTTTCAAAGCAGTTGAGAAATCAGAGCTCACTAGGGGATGCAAGAGTTTAGGAAGTCTGTGTTCAAGGCCTTGTAATTAAAACTTTCCACATTTCTAGATTCTTGATTTGGAATCTATCCAAACTAGAGGAGCTTCTGCCAAAGGATAGGAAGCTCTTTATTCATGCTGCCTGAAAAGACCCATCTCCTAATCTCCCTCCTTTGACTTTGTCACTAGCTCCTGAAACAATATAGCAAGGGTTACATTCAGAAAAGGATTACTACTACACAGGCCAACCTCCCTCTGGTTTAGATTTTCCTTTCATAAACACGCTGATACTGCCAGGGACAGCTCTAAATATATCCAATGTCTTTTGTTTTTAGCCTCCTACACAACTCTGCTTGGCTACAAAATCTAAGATTCACAGAGCAATGGCAGCATTGGTCAGAAGACAAGTGTCAGTTCCAATGTACAAATCTCTGAAGTTCAATGGTCACAATTTTTTTTTTTTTTTTAAACCTCACCTGCCACACCTTTTCTCTTTTCTCATTATCTTGCCAATTATTTCTTTCGGAATTCAATCCTCCGAGCTACATTCTGAGCACCAAATTTTTTGACCAATGCATCTCGGGCATCCTCATCATCTTTTTGCAAATCTAAGTCGTCCTGTCGGGACCAAATGGGATACCCATCGGCCCTCTGACCAGATTCTAAAAAGGAGGAAGTAGCCTCCAGCTCACCACTATTTTTTAGGAAGGCCTGTGTTACTGTTGACAGATCCAAGTTAAACTTTTCCATTAACTGCCGGATGATCTTAATAGCAGCTCCCACCTCTGGTGGAGAAACTTTTTCTTCTTCTTCTTCTTCCTCATCCTCATCAGGCTGTGTCTCAGAGTCTTCCTCAGGTGTAGGTGGATCATCATCACACATTGTTATGTGTATTTCAAAATCAGGGCTCTCGTCAACCTAGAGAAAGTGATGAATATGACCAGTTCCTAATTACCAAGTCCCAAACACTTACTCTTTCAATATCTACTCTCAACTACCACCCCCCTTTGTCCTTTTCACCCCAATCACACTGAACTTCCTTCAGTCCCTTCAGTCCCATCATGCTCCTTCTCATATTTATTCATGTTGGATGTTTTTACATATACATATATATGTTGGGTTAAGCGGGGAGTGACCGTGTGTGCACGTGTGCATGTGCGTGTGTGCGTGTAGGTGGGGAATATACATGTGCTTAGGTGTACACTATGTGCACATATATGTATATATATAAGTATGGTATTCCAACAGAAAATTAGAAGCTACACTAAAGGGGCGCCTGAGTGGCTCAGTCGTTGAGCGTCTGCCTTCCACTCGGGTCATGATCCCAGAGTCCTGGGATCGAGCCCCACATCGGGCTCCCTGCTCTGCGGGAAGCCTGCTTCTCCCTCTCCCACTCCCCCTGCTTGTGTTCCCTCTCTCACTGTGTCTCTCTCTGTCAAATAAGTAAAATCTTTAAAAAAAAAAAAAGCTACACTAAATATGGAAAAATACAGGTTTGTGCATACACTTTAACGTATACACGTGTTCATCAGATCATTTGTTACAAGTCTGACTTCACTCTCAGATTGTAAGCTCCATAAGGGCAGGAATTATATCTGTTTTGAGCATCACTACATCCCCTACTGATGCCTTCACATAAGCACTCAAAACACACAGCTGTATAAGCATACTAGGGCCTCCATGCTGTACTACATTTAGGCACATTACAAAGCACGTTATGTGAGAGGAGAACTATGTAGACCATGTTTGCATTTGAAAGTTTGTGGATATGGGGCGCCTGCGTGGCTCAGTCATTGGGCATCTGCCTTCGGCTCAGGTCGTGATCCCAGGGTCCTGGGATCGAGCCCCACATCGGGCTCCCTGCTCGCCAGGAAGACTGCTTCTCCCTCTCCCGCGCCCCCTGCTTGTGTTCCCTCTCTCACTGTGTCTCTCTCTCTGTCAAATAAATAAGTATCTTTAAAAAAAAAAAAGAAAGTTTGTGGATAACAGACCAAATACAAAAAATAAAACAAAATTCGGACTATAAAAGGCCACAATCACTAAATTCTGCCAATTCTTGTGCCTTCCTTCATTCATCAATTACAGAACTTTAAATTATTTTCCTGTTTTACAATGAGGCCTAACCATTTTCCTTTGTTAATAAGAAAAATTAATTTACAAGATCCTTTTTCTTGGAGAAGATAAGGACATATAATTTGAACTTTCTTTTAAATCACTCCTATTTTATAGTTCCTACCTTTCCCTCTACCTTTGATTAAATACGAGATTCCAACTGAGTATCAGAAGCTCAACTAAATATTCAAGCATTAAAAAATCCCAAAACCACCTTAAGTACACAAAAAGCTAAACTTGTTTATTAAAGAAATTAAACTCTTTTAAAAATTACATTTATTTTCCTGAGAAGCATTAAAATATTTTAAAAGATAAATCTACAGTCTTATTTTGAAAACCTTAAACTGAGAACAGAGTCCTTGAAATCGGGTGCTCTATACGGTTTAAAAATAATTCTCAGGGGCGCCTTGGTGGCTCAGTTGGTTAAGCGACTGCCTTCGGCTCAGGTCATGATCCTGGAGTCCCGGGATCGAGTCCCACATCAGGCTCCCTGCTGAGCAGGGAGTCTGCTTCTCCCTCTGACCCTCCTCCCTCTCATGCTCTCTGTCTCTCATTCTCTCTCTCGCAAATAAATAAAAAATTAAAAAAATAATAAAATAAAATAAAAATAATTCTCCCAGGACGCCTGGGTGGCTCACTCTTCTGCCTTCGGCTCAGGTCATGATCCTGGGGTCCTAGGATTGAGCCCCGCATCGGGCTCCCTGCTCTGCAGGAAGCCTGCTTCTCCCTCTCCCACTCCCCCTGCTTGTGTTCCCTCTCTCACTGTGTCTCTGTATGTCAAATAAATAAATAAATCTTTTTAAAAAATAAAATAATAATAATAAAAATAAAATAAATAATAATTCTCCCAATTCTTCTCCCTCTCCCCCTCTGAAGTTTTCCTACCAAAACCTAAAAGCTACATGCCTGAAACCAAGATCAGTCCCACTTTCTATTCTCCCTCTCCCCCCACTCCTGCCCTTATCCCACTGGACCTTAGGTACAAAAAGAGTAAATGCGATAACCAATTTTAAAAAAGAATGGAAGCAGGGAAATAAGTTAAATATAGTCAACATACCACAATCTCCTCAAACTCCCGGGTGGCTTCTACAAGCATCTTTTTGACTGCTTCATCATTCTCCTTGATCTCTTCCTTTACATATTCTTCCTCAGGTAAGTCTGGAGTTCTTTTATTCTGTGGTTCTATTAAAGAGAAGAACAGCACCAGATTAGAATTAGCCTCTTTCACAGAAACCAAAAAAACACTGCATGCTCTATGAGCTCTTAGCCAGAAGTGAGCCTGTACATTTTTTCTATATGAAGACATTAGTTTTAGATCAGAAGGATAAGAAAAACATAAGATATGCATGTTCAAAAATTTCTACTCTTGCTTATGAAAAGTTGTACTATCCAGGTGGTGATATTTTTTCTAGGTTCTAATACATAAAATAAAAATACTCTTCAAGCGTCATTCATTTTTTGCTTTGCATTTATAAATTGTGCAAATTAACAAAATTGTGCCATAAATTGGGTTCTCTGGGAAGCAGACTGTGAAATGGAGATTAACACATAGGTGTTTAAAAGGGTGCGCTCTTGGCAAAACACCTGTTAGAAGAAAGAAGGAGTGGGCAGAGAAAGAAGCTGAGCGGTGAAAGCTCCAACAAAGCCTCAGCTGAAACCATGGGGAAGTCTGGAGCTGGCCAAGTTGGGGTGAGGAAGCCATGACAAAATTCCCCCATAGATCAGTCCCTAAATGCTAGCCATCCTAAGATGACAAGACTTTGGGCAAGACAGCTCTCCAGGCCACTGAAGATAGATGAGGAGGGTACACCACAATCCACTACATACCATCTACAGAAAAGAGGGTCTCCTAAAGCTAAGCATCCTCCAGTTTCTCTTTTACTCTTTGTTCTCTGAGGATTTAATTCTGTTCTCTTTTCCACTAACAAGAACTGACTACTAAAGAGCAGCAAGAAAAAGTTGTTTGTGATGTAACTGCTCTGTATCCTGATTTAGGTGGTGGTTACAACAATTATATACGTACTAAAATACACAACTGGAAAATAGTATGGTGGTCCCTCAAAATACTAAACATAAAATTACCATACGATCCAGCAATTCCACTTCTGAATGTATACTCAAAAGAAATGAAACCAGGGTCTCAAACAGGTATTAGTACATAGCAGCATTACTCACAACAGACAAGATATGGAAACAACCTAAGTGTCCATTAATGAATGACCAGATAAACAAAATGTGGTCTATACATGCAGCGGGTTATTATTCAGCTTTAAAAAGGAAGGAAAGGGCGCCTGGGGGGCTCAGATGGTTAAGTGTCTGCCTTCGGCTCAGGTCATGATCTCAGGGTCCTGGGATCGAGTCCCGCATCGGGCTCCCTGCTCGGCGGGGAGCCTGCTTCTCCCTCTGTCTCTAATGAATAAATAAATAAAATCTTAAAAAAAAAAAAAAAAGAAAAAAAAAAATAAAAAAAAAATAAAAAGGAAGGAAATTCAGACACACGCTACAGCCTGGATGAACCCTGAAGACACTGTGCTAAATGAAATAAGCCAATCATAAAAGGACAAATGTAGGATTCCAGTTACATGAAGTAGATCAAATTCATAAAGACAAAAAGGTAGAATGGTGGTTGTCAGGGGCTGGGGAAGGAGCAAAGTGGAGTCAGTGCTTAATGGGTACAGAGTTTTAGTTTTAGAAAAAGAAAAAGTTCTGGAGACAGATGGTGGTGATGGTTACATGACAACGTGAATGTACTTAATGCCACCAAACTGAACACTTAAAAACAGTTAAAATGGCAAATTTTATGTAACATACATATTACCCAAAAAGATATTTCTAGATATTACCCATTTTGTTAATTTTTGCTAATCTGATAAATAAAACACAACATTTCCTTGTTCTGATTTACTTTCCTGAAAAACACCACCACACATATTTGTTATTTAAGTTTCTATGGGTCAGAAATCCAGGCATGGTTTCTATCAATCCTCTGATCAGGGTCTATTTTTATTTAATAACAATATTCTGCATTTGTTTATTGGCCATTCATTTCCTTTTCTGGAAAGTTCTTGTTCCGTTTCTTTTGCTCATTGTTCTACTAGTTTTCTTTCACTAACTTCTGCAAGCTCTTTGGACATTAAGAAAAATATGTTGCAATGTATTGGCAGTATTTTTCTAGTTTGCTCTCTGATTTTATCATGAAAAGTTTTTAATTTCAAGTAATCAAATATAAAAAAATTTTTTAATCTTTTTGGTTTCAGGACTATCACCATGCATATATTAAAAAGTATATTCAAGGCAACCTACTGAATGGGAGAAAATATCTGCAAATTATACATCCAACAAGAGGTTAATACCCAGAATAAAGAATGCATACAACTCAGTAACAAAAAAAGTCCAATTAAAAAATAAGCAGAGGATCTGAATAAACATTTTTCCAAAGAAAACATACAAATGGCCAAGAGGCACATGAAAAGATGCTCACATCACTAATCATCAGTGAAATGCAACTGAAAACTACAATGAAGTATCACATCACACCTGTCAGAATGGCTATTATCAAAAAGACAAGAAATAACAAGTACTGGACAAGATGTAGAGAAAAGGAACTCTTGTGCACTGTTGGTGGGAGTGTAAATCAGCGCAGCCACTACAGAAAAAGGTACTGAGGTTCCTCAAAAAATTAAAAATAGAACTGGATCCAGCAATACCACTTTGGAGTATCAATCTGAAGAAAATGAAAACACTAATGTGAAAAGATATATGCAACCTGATGTTCATTGCACCATTATTTACAAGAACCAAGTCAAGTATCCAATGATAGATGAATGGATTAAATTGTGGTGTGTGTACACACACACACACACTCACGCTCACACTGGACTACTACTCAGCCAGGGGTTAAAAAAAAAAAACAACAACAACCAGTAACGAAATCTTGCCACTTGCAACAACATGGATGGACCTAGAGGATATTATACTGCTGAAATAAGTCAGAGAAAGACAAATACCAAGTGATTTCACTCTTAGGTGGAATCTAAAAAACCAACCAAACAAAACAAAACCCAAATTCAAAGATACAGAGAACAGAGATGGAAGAGGGTTGGCATGAGGGTGTGCAGGGCAGCAAAATGGGTGAAGGGGATCAAGAGGTACAAACTACCAAGAGGTATAAAATAAATCATGGGGATATAATGTACAGTACAGGAAATACAATCAATAATATTAACTTGAATGATGACAGATAGTAACCAGACTTACTGTGACAGTTTGCAACGTATGCAAATGTAGAATCCCTAGGTTGTATACTTCAAACTAATATTGTATGCCATTTGTACTCCAAGTTTTAAAAAAGATCAATAAACGTTAGAAGAATTGAAAAATAAATTAAAAATATATTCATGCATATTTCCTTTTTCCCAAGCTATTCTTTTTACTTTTTTTTTAAAGTAATCCCTACACCCAAGCCAGAGCTGAAACCTACAACCCTGACATCAAGAGTCACATGCTCTACCAGCTAAGCCAGCCAGGTACCCCTCATCCATTTCTTCTTAGTCATTTTAGGATTTTAATTTTTACAATTAAATATCAGATAATCAAAATATCAGAGTAGGGTGAATCCAGCTTAATTTTCTCCAAAGTTCCAAATGGCCTATCTGTAGTCCCAACGCTACCGATTTAAACGCAAAGCCCTACGTGATCTACTTCACCCATAAACATAGCCTTGTCCTCTCCCCCAAAATTCTCCGTTGCTTACTCCATTCTAGCCACACTGGTCCTTGTTGCTCCAAAAACACACCAGCTCTATTCCCACCTCCAGGCCTGTGCACTTAATATTCCCTCTGCCTGAAACACCTCCTCAGATAACCACGGGGCTTGCTTTCTTTTGGTCTCTGCTCAAATATCAGCTTATGGAGTGACCTTCCCTTATCACCCTGTAAAAAACAACCTCCTCCCCACCCCTTACCCTGATTTTATTTTTCTCTATAGCACTTACCACTGCCCAGCTAGCATGTTAAGTTCCATGACCGCAGGGACTTTTATTTATTGTTATATCCCAGCAGGATAACAGTGTCTGGCACTCAAATATCTGTTGAATGAATGAATCTGAAATGTCACTTTTACCAAAAACAAAATTCCTACTAAGCATGCTTAACAGGAGAAACAGATTTACCTCCCCAGACCTGAAACGTTATATGGAAATAGCCAGCCACCTAAGGAAAGGGGCGGGGGAGAGGGGGAGGGTGACATGCTTCTTCCAACAAAAGGGTCTGTCAGTTTAAGCTCTCAATACCAGTTGCATCAAAAGTGAAGCATCTTCACAGCTTTCCACTAAGTCCTAACCAACCTGAATCCCCACGTTCAATTCAACTGCATTAAAAACTCACTTCGCCTGAGCGAGACCAGGAAGACCATTACAACTGACGAAACCTTCTGTGAATACGCATAGAAGCCAAAACGTGAAAATAAACTGGTCTGGCATGCCTTTAAAAAGGCTTATACTCAATCTATCTGAACACAAGTATTTTTTTAAAACGAGTTTCTGGAAAAGACACCCTAGAAGGTGGTTGACAACACACTGCCTCTAGGGAAGAAAATTGGGTAGCTGGTTGGTAAGGTGGGGGGTATCTCTATACAGACTTTGTGTACCTTTGAATATCATACCACGTCAGTTCCCCACTTACTGGAAAAACATATCGAAGTGCGATTAGAAAATGGTGCAATTTTACCCGGATGTCTAAGGGGGCGGGGGAAGCCGGGCGACTCTACCAGATGCGCCAACATGGATGCCTAACAGAAAAAGGGGAAGGCGCCCCGCCCCCACCCGCACAGGTGCAGCGCAGGACCCGCGTTCGCTGCAGAGGCCTCACCCCCGCTATCAGCAGCTTCGGGATCCTGCTCAGCTTTCCGCTTCAGTTTCTGGGACGAAGGGCTCACTGGGGCGTCCCCCAGCAGGTACTTATGCTCCTGGCCCCGCAGGTGCTTGAGGTAGCGGTCCTTCAGGGACTGCCACGAATGCTGGGTGAGGGAGCTTTTCTCCATCGCCTTCCACAAGGCGGTGCCGGTGACGGAGCTTGGCGAGCGGGCATTTTCCTTCACGTACGTCAAGATGGCCACGTCGTCCGCGTCTGTGAAGGCGATGCGCCCCCCGTGCGGCTGCGGCTCGGGCTGCGCGGCGGCGCCCCCCTCGGCCTGGGCACCGGGCTTCGTCTCCGGGGCCTGGTCGGCCGCCGAGCCCAGCCGATAGGCCTCCAGGTCGAGCCTCTCGTTGCGCTCCACGCAGTCCAGGATGTACTGCGTGGAAATGAAGTCGCCCGAGGCCTCGGCCGCCGCCTCCCCGGGCTGGGCCAGCAGCACGGCCCCGGGTTCCTGCACCCGGCACAGGGTGCCGCCGCCGTGCAAGATGAGCGTCGAGACCCGGCGCTTGGCCGGGCTGGGACGCACGTAGAAGGACATGGAACTGCCATCTTCCCTCACGAACAGAGTCGAGGAATGGGTGAGCCCGTTGGGGTCTTTGCCCAAATCCATCGCCTCCGCCATAGCTGACGCCAGGTGACCGAGGAGGGGCCCCCACACGAGCTTCTGACGCACAGAGCAAAACAGAACTGCCGTTCCCGACGCCGCGGCCGCGAAGCCCCGCCCTGCGCCTGCGCAGCAGTAGCGCGCGAAGAGCGCCCGCCCCTTCCTCTCGGAAGAGGCGGAGCTTCCGGCCGTGACCTGGAAAGTACTAAGCGACCCTCGTCCCTTTTAGGTCGGGCCTTCGGGAAAGATGGCTGCGGTGCACGGGGCTGAGGTCAAAGTGGACGGCAGCGAGCCAAAACTGAGCAAAAAGTAAGTGTCGCCGCAAGTTATTAAGGTCTTTGTGGCCGGACAGGCCAGGCTAGGAAGCGCGTCGAGGCTCCGGCCGAGGCGGCTTTGCCTGGAGCCTTCCTGCCGGTTCTCGTGGGTACAGCCACGCCGGGACGTAACCGCTACGCCCCGAAACTACATCCCCCAGGTTGCCTCGGGTCCCGGCTCTGGCGGAGTCCTGTGGTCGTATTCCTGGAGAAAGGAGAATTGACTAGAGGAAAGCGAAGCTTACTCCTTTCCTTCCCTCCCTCTGAAAAAATGCGTTCTTTCCTTATTGAGCCACGCCTCGCTACCCTTTGGAGAAATGTTACATACCCGAGCTTTTCGGAAAGGCCTTCAAATTTTCCTCGGCCTCACCCCGGCTATTCTGAATCTTACGTATTAGATGGATCCTTTCTAAAACTATTGTGCACCTATCTGTATGGGTTATTTAAAGGATCTGTGAGTATTGAGTGAATGACCGAAGTCTAACAGTAGAGTCTGTCTGTTTCAGCCGTTACACTAAAGCTGCGCTTTAGAGCACTGCTGGATAGATCTTTGTTAACCGGCCCAAATCCTTGGAGTGTGAAGATAAATATAAGTATATCAAGATTAGCCTTCCGTTAATTGGTTATGTCCTGTATTCCTGGGCATATATAATATATTCCCTCTCAACTAGGGTTCTCCAGTTGCAGCACAGAACACAGGCAATGATTTGTTTTCTCAGTACTCCCAAGGATAGCGCGTAACTAGTGCCATTCCGGATGCCTAGGAGAAAAGTTAATTCATTACAAATAATGGCTGCCTCGGTGCACTGGGGCTCAGTTCTTTTGCTGAACCCGGATAGAATAGACACTTAACCAGTAAAAATTGATTTTCCTTTGTGTCCCTGGATTTATGCTTCAAATATTCTTTAAAAAATGAGAAAGGAAACGTCTGAGTTGGTGTTTGATAGCACCCACTATGTTGTCCTTCGGAGAGTATCTGATGCATCTCTGTGTTTAGACTCTAGTCTTGGACTTATGCCTTTGGGAAAATCGCTTAGACTTTGATCTGTTACATCAGTATAGTTGACCCTTGAGTAACTCAGAGGTTAGGGGCACCATCCCCCATATAATGGAAAGTTCAAGTGTAACTTTGGACTCCCCCAAAACTGAATAACCAACTGTTGACTGGAAGCTTATCAATACCATAAACAGTTGATTAACATGTATTTTGTATGTTACATATATACTGTATTCTTACAGTAAAGCAACAAAAAAAATTTTTTTTAAAGATTTTATTTATTTATTTGACAGAGAGAGACACAGCGAGAGAGGGAACACAAGCAGGGGGAGTGGGAGAGGGAGAAGCAGGCTCCCCGCAGAGCAGAGAGCCCGATGTGGGGCTCGATCCTAGGACCCTGGGATCATGATCTGAGCTGAAGGCAGTCGCTTAACCACCTGAGCCACCCAGGCGCCCAAGCAACAAAAATTTTTAAGAGAATCATAAGATGGGGCACCTGGGTGGCCCAGTTGTTAAGTGTCTGCCTTCAGTTCAGGTCAAGGTCTCAGGGTCCTGGGATTGAGCCCCAGATCGGGCTCCCTGCTCCAAGGGGAGTCTGCTGCTCCCTCTCCCACTTCCCCTGCTTGTGTTCCCTCTCTCGCTGTGTCTCTCTCTGTCAAATAAATAAATAAAAT
Organism: Mirounga leonina; assembly: GCF_011800145.1. Classification (NCBI taxonomy): domain Eukaryota; kingdom Metazoa; phylum Chordata; class Mammalia; order Carnivora; family Phocidae; genus Mirounga; species Mirounga leonina. The sequence continues at coordinate 11,556,432 of NW_023270469.1, forward strand.
CTTTTTTAAAAAAAATCATAAGAGAAAATGCATTTACAGTGCTATACTGTATTTATTCCCCCACAAAATCTGCATATAAATGGATCCTGCACAGTTAAAACCCATGTTGTTTAAAGGTCAACTGTAATTGAATTTAAGGTTTTTAAGTCATAAATGCCTCCTTGCTTAGGAGGAATTTGGCTAATTCCTTTCTACTGACTTCCTCTAGATTAATTACAGCTACCACTTTTTAAAAGCAGGTTTTATGTGTCAGACACTATGCTAGAACTATATAAACTTTCTAATCTCAAGAATAACCTGGCAAAGAAGGGGCGCCTGGGTGGCTCAGTTGGTTAAGCGACTGCCTTCGGCTCAGGTCATGATCCTGGAGTCCCGGGATCGAGTCCCACATCGGGCTCCCTGCTCAGCAGGGGGTCTGCTTCTCCCTCTGACCCTCTTCCCTCTCATGCTCTCTGTCTCTCATTCTCTCTCTTGCAAATAAATAAAATCTTAAAAAAAAAAAAAAAAGAATAACCTGGCAAGGAAAGTATTAATGTCCATTTTTCAAATTAATAAACAGGCTCTGAGTGACTAAACACACATTGCTAAAGTGTGCATACCTAAAATGTGGTCTGTCACTGATTCAGGCTCTGGAGCAGAGATCTAAAACCAAGTCCAGGACGCCTGGGTGGCTCAGTTGGTTAAGCGACTGCCTTCAGCTCAGGTCATGATCCCAGGGTCCTGGGATCGAGTCCCGCATTGGGTTCCCTGCTCTGTGGGGAGCCTGCTTCTCCCTCTCCCACTCCCCCTGCTTGTGTTCCCTCTCTCGCTGTGTCTCTCTCTGTCAAATAAATAAATAAAATCTTTTTAAAAATAAAATAAAATAAAAATAAAACCAAGTCCAGAACTCCACAGCCCATGCTCTTTATACTGCCTGCACCTTACCTCCTCACATTGTCTTTAAAAAATATGCTGTTGATGTATATTCCTCTAGTGACCAAGGGGCTAAAATAATTTTTTTTAATGATTAACATTTCCTTCTGTATCTTAATTCTTCTTGGGACTTCCTCAGTCTGCATCTTTAGTGAGCACCGTGTTATGCCAGTTATTTTCAACAAGTTTAAAAACAGATGGGCTGCCTGCCAAGTGACTCATTCCCAAATGAAAGGTCACATTAATGTAGTCCAGGATCCTTCCTCAAATTCTACTTTCCTCTTTGTTCCTAGAGCTCAAACAAATCTTATCTTTGACTCAGGTGCTTTTGTGTGGCTTGCTTTTAGCTTCATCTAGGGTTTGCAATTGACAGTGATATTTCATATGCTTCCCATTGCCATCTTTGTGGCCAGGTATTTAATCTCCAAGAGAGAAGCCACAGGTCAGGGGCTTCAGAAACACTGCTTCTGGTCCTGTCTCCCTATTTTCTGGATCGTTGTGATCATTTCTACCTATAAACTGTTGATTGCCTTGCTCTTGAGTTTTGACCCAGATATGTACCTTTTTTACCATAGCAAGGACAGAACATTGTCAGAGTTGCAGTATAGTGAGTGTTACAGGGTTGTTGTCAGTTAAGAGGGTCTTCGGCGGAACACTTAAAGGTTGTGCAACCTCCCCCTGCCCCACACCCATAAGAGTAGGAGTGCTGGTTGGGTGTATATATACTGTTTTGTCCCATCTGACACCACATCTCTGTTTCCTGTTAGGTGGTGGTAATCTTTAGTTCCGGGGTGTTCTGCCATGTTGACGCAAGCTGCTGTAAGGCTTGTTAGGGGGTCCCTGCGCCAAACCTCCTGGGCACAGTGGGGGCAGAGGGAGCTGCGACTGTATCAACTTGCTCCTTTCACAGCGCTTCACAAGGACAAGCCACTTTCTGATAAAAGAAGGTTGGTGCCCTTACCTTCGTTGTTGCTATGGGAGCAAAAATCCTTCCCTTACTTAGGTCCTTACCCATTAAGCCTCTGGCTAAGTCTTTGGACTTGTTGCTAAGGAAACAGAGCTCCACTATGAAAACCAATAGTTGTTTCTCATTTTTTTTTAATAAATTCAGATTCTCACTGTAGATCCTTGAGGTTACTTGTACATCTTATACTAGAACAGTGTTGAGAACAAACGTTATTTTCCCTTTCTTGTCTTTCTGGACTTGGTTTGCTCATGAGGTTAATTTGGTTTCTAGTCTTTGTTCTATCTCTAGGACCTTTTTGGATTTTTCCTTAGGATTAATTTGATTTAAAGAACAACACCTAGTTGAATGGAAAAAAACAGGTTTTTTTATGTTAATGCTAGGAAAAAACAAATGGGCTCCAGTGCCTACTGACTGAGTTACATACAGCACAATAGGCCTATCATACAGTTCTGGAATGTTTGTCTTCACAACTGTTACAAGACAGATTACATCCAGAGACACCTACTTTGAAGCCCTCAGAGTCAGTCTTCTTACTTAAAAATGATTATTTCAAATCATCAGTTAATTTTTTTTAATTGACTTACTCTAAATTCATACTGAAAATTAAGAATTTGCCCAAAAGCCAGATAATATGCAAGCATGACTTGGTATCATTTGCCATGGTTTTTATTAAGAATACTTGATAAAACATTGGTGGTTTGATTGAATGATCAATTCTATTTGAATACTGAGGATATCCTCTATGCAAATCTGTTTGGTTTCTGGGTTCAGATACCAAGATTTCAGATCAGAGTGTAGGTAGTGAGGGACCAGAAATGTATCCAAATCTAAGATTTCTGTCCTGGGTGCAGAGAATGAAGTGTTTAAGATAGGGAAAGATACCTAGGATAGCTCACATTTGCGTGTTTACTAAATGCTAAGGGCAGGGTCATCTCGGTCCTCATAGTATTTGGGGAGGGGAGTGTCTTCTGTTATTTCCATTTATAGATGGGGAGAAGTCACTCATCCAATGTCTTACAATTGCTAGACAGCTGTGTCAGAATTTAGTCCCAGGCAGTCTGACTCTAAAGATGTTATATTATGCCCTACTCTATGCTGGTTTATACACTGTTCTGCCCAGTTTGTTGTCAAAGTCAAGCTCCAGTAGGCAGACCAATACTGAGGGCCATTGTCAATGTATTGACCAATGCTGAGGGAAAGATTGTCAGTGATGTGTCTCCTTGAACTCTTAAGAGCCACCTCTTCCCCACCCTGTCCTACCCCAAACTAACCCTTGGAGAGCTGTAGAGAGGTATGGCAGACAGAGCTGGAGATGTTGCCTGTTTTGGTTTTTCTTTGTCCTGGGGTATCTTGATTTAGTTGGGATCTCACACTGGAAAGCCAAGGCTGAGAAAGATTTTTTACATATTTATCCTAAGCTTACTTTTCCTTTGTCTTAATTCACCTGTAGAGTTGACTAAGAGACTAGAAGTAGGGGTGTAGAACCAGGCAAGAGCATTTCCCCCCAGGCTGTTCATATTTTTGATAAGTGGTTGTGGGGCAGAACATAGCAGAATACTATTCAGGCAACTGTCACATTGAACATTTGCATCTTCCCAACAGTGAGCTAAAGAGACGCCTGAAAGCCGAGAAGAAAATAGCAGAGAAGGAGGCCAAGCAGAAGGAGCTCAGTGAAAAACAGCTAAGCCAGGCCACAGCTGCTGCCACCAGCCACACCACTGACAATGGTGTGGGTGCTGAGGAGGAGAGTCTGGACCCAAATGTGAGTCCCCTGGACCACCACTCTGGCTGGGCATGGGGAAGCTTCTGATGAGGCTTAAGGCCAATTCCTTGGGACCGGTGACTAAGAAGATAAATAGGAACTGGAACACGCCGTCAGCCCTGGGTTGCTCTAAATGGATGGGGGCTGGGGGTAGGCTGCTACTCCATCTGGTGAAAGGCACAGGCCATGAGCATTTTCCTAATCAACTCTCAACAGCCATTTGGGAGAATCCAGGACTTCCAAGTGACTGATTAATCTCCCCTGAAACTAGCTGAGCCTTACAGCAAATCCAGAAAAGGTATCTCCCTAAAGATTGGCTAGGGTTTACCTTGGACCAGAGGTTAGCAAACTGTAGTCTGTTGGCCAGATCCACTTTCCCTTGTCTTTCATCTCATCCCTCCTCCCTGGTTTTGAAAATAAAATAGTATTGGAGCACAGCCATGCCCAGTTGTTTACATAGGTGTAAGGGTGCTTTCACGTAACAGCAGCAGAGTTGAGTGGTTGCATCAGGAAAGGTGTGCTGACCCGCTTTAGAATATTCCCTTTTTACATCCTCCAGGCCCCAGAGGGCAATCTTGGGGGAAAAGTCTGATGTGTAGCCAGAGGTAGGAAAGTAGGAAAAAAGATAAGTAACTCACCATGCAGATGTGTCCACAAAAGTGCTAACCAAGGCCACCTGTATAAATTAAACTTATTTTACGTAGAATTCCAATTTTTCTTTTTACTGAATCTTGCATTTCAGAGTTCTGGCCTTCATTTCCACCTATGAATTTGGCCACCATGCGTAGTTTAAGTGCACATCTCACTCCATATCAAATCCTGGGATTTCAAAGGTGTGGAGGGCCCAGTTAAGGAAACCTCAACGTATTAGAGTCACTCTGGGGCAGAATACAGTACTCTGCTACTTGGGCCAATGGTCTGATCAGGTTCAACTTCTCAAAGGCTTTCCTCCCCCTTCCCCCAATAGCAATACTTCAAGATCCGCAGCCAAGCAATCCACCAGCTGAAGATCAATGGGGAAGACCCGTACCCACACAAGTTCCATGTTGACATCTCGCTCACGCATTTCATCCAAGAATACAGTCACCTGCAGCCTGGGGACCACCTGACTGACATCACCTTGAAGGTGGCAGGTAGGAGGACTCCCTGGCAGTTTGCTGTGCTCCCCCAGCACAGGCCTCTACAGGAGCACAAAGGAAGGTCTGAGCTGGTCTTGCTTTCAAGTAGTCTGTGTCTGAGGCTACTACTTAACAAGGGACAGGGCTGATCGATTTCATTCACACAAAGAGGTAGAACAGCCCTAAAACATGAGATTGTATTCCGGATGAGGTGACACTGCAGAGGAAAGGGCATTCTCTGAGGGGAACTCCTGAGCTGATGCTGCTGCTAGTTCATAGTCCTTTAGGAGGACTTTTACCAGTGGGAGCCATGGCCGCATGCTCCTAAAAATTCCCACCTGTGGCCTAAGGATGTTTTGCACTGAGGCTGTATTTCTAGAACATGGTTATCTTGCAGTTCTAATATCTTACATGGGATCTTTTCCTTTATTTAAAAAAAAAAATCTGGGGCGCCTGGCAGGCTCAGTCCATAGAGCATGCGACTCTTGATCTTGGGGTTGTGAGTTCAAGCCCCACTTTGGGCATAGAGGTTACGCTAAAAAAAAAGTCTTTGGGGTGGCTCAGTCAGTTGATTGTCTGACTCTTAGTTTCGGCTCCGGTCATGATCTCAGGGTCCTGGGATTGAGCCCCCTGCTCGTGCTCCCTCTCTGGCTGTGTCTCTCTCTGTGAAATAAGTAAATAAAATCTTTTTTTAAAAAAAAGCGTCTTGATGTTACTCGTTCTGAGTCCGTCTTCTCAGGTACACAGTGTGCCCTTCAAATATGTATTTTCAAGTCTTCCAGGAAATTTTTCTTGAATATAATTTTTTGTGTGTTCTGTTTCTTGCTTTGGTTTTCTTTTGGGACTCCTTGTATCCATATGTTGGATCTTCCCTTCTTTTCAGTATTTGTCACTTTTTCTCAAACCCTTTTTATCTCTTTCTTTATACTTTGACTTAAATTTTATTCTTCTTCCCCACTTGGTTTCTTTTAAAGCATTATTATATTCACTCGTATTTTTTTCTAGTTTAGTCTTCATTTCTGAAATGATTTTTTACTTTATTTCTGAGTTTTTCATGTGTCACTTCATTTCTTAGTTTTTCAATGATTCTAATTGTGGGGTTTTTTGTTTCATGTCATTTTCTTAATGTCTTTCAGCTCACTATGAAATAGAATTGTTTTTTTTTCTGAGCGTGTCTGTCCTGAGTGCTTTTTTATTTAATAACTGATATTTGACCTCAGTGCTTATATCTTGCTTATTTTTATGTGAAATTAGTTTTCCTGAATGTTAAAAGGAAGCTTAGTTTAGATAGCTTTTCCAGCTTCACTGAGCTCGCTCTTCTATTGCTTTGTTCAGTGTTCAGAAGTAAAGCAGCTTGCTTCCTGAGATTTCCAGGCTCTCTTCCCCTTCCTCACTTTTGTTGGACCTTCTCTTTCCTTTATCTGTGTTTTCCTGGTCTTTTCCAGTTTTGTGGGCCTTGCCCTGGAAGGGAGCCCCGGCTGTTAAATTTAACAGATTCCTGGGGCTACCCTGAGGGGCGTCAGCTCGTTTAGACCTTATGCAGCCCCAGCCCCCTATGCTCACCCATGTGGCAGTGGCACATCCCCTTCTGGGTTTAGCTGCCATCCTCCAGTTAGCTGCCACATTTTCCAGTGACTATCTATGGCCATTTTGGAAATTTCCAGTTCTCAGACCCATCAGATACCTCATTGCTGCCTACAGCTTTTTCCTGTATGGAGGTCTTAGGGTTCTTGTGGTTTACCCCATGGCTTGTATTTGGGGATTCCTGGGCATATCTTCCCACATAATTTTGTTGTAAATTTTATCCATAGCTTTTTGGCCTTGCCTGTCTAGTTGTGCTTTCTATTTTTATGTGAGCATTGAGTTAGATCCAAAAACTATGCTGCCACCGACACAGCCATCTTCCAGGAGTCAGGTCTTCCTGCACATTTTTAACTGATTTAATGAGGAAAAAAACTGGGCTGAACTCTCAGGCTAAAATCAAATTGTTCTGGTCTGTGGTCATAGGACATTGTACCCAGACATAAACAATGCAGAGGGAACTTTTCTCGCACTGATAGCACGAAATGGCTTCTGGTTCTGTTGGTCAGTATTTTTGTTATTCTTTTTCTAGGTAGGATACACGCCAAAAGAGCTTCTGGGGGAAAGCTCATCTTCTATGACCTTAGAGGAGAGGGGGTCAAGTTGCAAGTCATGGCCAATTCCAGGTATGTAGAGATAACCCATTGCAGGCCTTTCTAGATTGGCCCAGAGCAACATGGTTGAGGACAAAGGCCCATGTGCTCTCCCTTTCCTGTTGTATTTAAAGTTAAAAAGTTGGGTAGGGTTGATTAAGGCTGAATAGAGAATAAAAAGGCCATCTGGTCACCTAGAGAATAACAACTGCTCTCGGGTTGTGCAGCAGTTACAGGTGGAGGATAACACTTGAGCAGTTGACAGAAGAATATAAGATTCTTCTCGGGCGCACACTAAGTAGGCACCAGCAGTTTGGTGAGGATTCCAGAGGTCAGTTTTAAAAACTAAACCAGTCGGGGGGTGGGGTCAGTTAAGCATCCAACTGTTGATTTTAGCTCAGGTCATGAGATAGAGCCCTGCATGGGGCTCTGTGCTCAGCACGAGTCTACTTGAAATTCCCTCTCTTCTTCTCCCCGTCCCCCCCCCACTCGTGTGCTCTCTCTCTAAAAATAAGTAAATAATATCTTAAAAAAAAAAAAAAACTAAACCAGTGGTCAGTTTAATTTGGAATATTGTATACCGAAGTACATTTTACTTACAGGAATTACAAATCAGAAGAAGAATTTATTCACATCAATAACAAACTGCGTCGGGGAGACATAATTGGAGTTCAGGGGAATCCTGGGAAAACCAAGAAGGGTGAGCTGAGCATCATTCCCTATGAGATCACACTGCTGTCTCCTTGCTTACATATGTTACCTCATCTCCACTTTGGCCTCAAAGACAAGGTAAGCTCTTGTGGCCTCCTCACTGTGATTTATCGTGGCATTGGATCAGACTTAGCAGTGATTTCTGTCTGTTACTTTTGGTTTAGGAAACACGGTATCGTCAGAGATACTTGGACTTGATCCTGAATGACTTTGTGAGGCAGAAATTTATCATCCGCTCTAAGATCATCACATATATAAGGAGTTTCTTGGATGAGTTGGGATTCCTAGAGGTGAGGGAGAATTCTTACCTGACACGATGAGCTAGCTGCCTTGTTATGTCTGCCTCTGACTATTCTTTCTCTTCCCTTTTCCATGTCCTGTGTCCATATTGTTCATGTTCAATGAAAAGACCCCTTTCTTCCTAGTGTCTTTGTTCCACCTTGTTTTTTTAGTGCCCTGATTAAGAAGGCAGGACCTGAATTCTGAGATAATGGACAAAATATAGGGCCGTCCACACACTAATGATGCCACCATGTTCAGTGTGTTATCAACTCATTTTGCTTTTTTGTAGCATTAAAAAAAAAAATAGGTTTTAATTGTATAAGAAAAGTAAATGCATGTTATTGTAAAACAAATTCAAAGAAACTGAAACAAAACTGAAAGTCTCCTTTCATATCTCCCAACTACCTTCCCCAAATTTGAGTTTGATATGTATCCTCCCACATCACTTGCTGTGCATATATACCTATATACCTGAGTTTGTTGCAGATGAGGTATGTGTGCAAATGTTTTAGAAGGGTTTTATTTTTTGCTTTAAACATAAATGAGGTCACACTATGTATTCTGATGGACCTGATGTTCTCCCCCCCCCAATATATTCTGGAGTCTTTTGCATGTCTATAATAACTAAGTCAAAGGATATAAGCATTCCAACTTACAGTGTTTATTAAAAATTTAATTTATGGGGTGGCTCAGTTAAGCATCTTCCTTTGGCTCAGGTCATGATCCCTAGGTCCTGGGATCGAGTCCCACGTCGGGCTCCCTGCTCAGCGGGGAGCCTGCTTCTCCCTCTCCCTGCTGCTTGTGCTTGCTCTCTCGCTCGCTCTCTCAAATAAATAAAATCTTTGAAAAAAATTTAATTTATAGCTTGTGAAAAATTATGGCACTATATTAATGGTGTTTGGTATTAATAGAAATTCAGATGCTTCTAGAAAATTAGGTCATGTCTACTTTTTTGTCAAGCACCTGCACATGACTATTAGACTTAACTTTCACTTGGGGATATAACAGGCTTAGAACATAGCCATGCAAAACCTGAGTTAGCCCCAAGGCCTCTGTTTTGAGGACCTCTGTCTGAAGATTAAATGTTTCTCCCTGTTGTTTAGATTGAAACTCCCATGATGAACGTCATCCCAGGAGGAGCTGTGGCCAAGCCTTTCATCACCTACCACAATGAGCTGGACATGAATTTATACATGAGAATTGCTCCAGAACTCTACCATAAGGTAATCAGTAAGAGGATGCCCTGTTCCTTAGAGAAGCAGAAGGCTAGAAATCCACTGGCTAGGTAGGTGCAATTAGAAATAAGAGGAACAGTGAGGGTACAACAGCCAGGAGAGTATTCTAATCTGCCAGGCCTGTGAGTGTTACACTCCCAGAAGTTCTCTACAAGATCAGTAGAGCATTGCAGGTCAGAGGGCAAAGAGATTGTCTTTCCTAGGTGTACAGCTCCTCCTAACCTGCTTTGGTTCTCATATTTTAAGTTTATAGTTCTCCTTGGATTAAATCTGATTTTAGTCTTTTATATAAAAGCTTGATCTCTGCCCAGAACTTGATAATAAACATTATAAATGGCCAGAGTAAATACTGAAGCCTGTCACTTAAAATTCTTATAGACAACAGAAACTGTTACAACTAGTTTAAGCACAAGAAGAATGTGTTCAAATGCATAAGGAAGCTCACAATTCTCAGGAGCTGGGAGGACCAGAGATTCAGGCTTGGAGACCACAGGACTAGGAAATGATTCTCAGGCCTGTCTGGGCATTCCCATGGAGAACCTGGATCTTTCCCACTAGGGACAGCTAACATAGCTCATAACCCTGGCTCTAGGCACAGGTCATTGCCATTAGGACTTCTGTAATACATCTTTTTTCAGTAGCTTTCAAAAGTTGCATGGGTGTGTCTGACTGGTGGAGAGCTTGGGTTACATGCCTGCATCCTAACCCCAAGAGAGACTTCTTGGGGAGGCTCACACTCACAAGAGGAAGTACTTTCCCAACAGAGGAGGAGTATTCAGAGGTCCTGAGCAACCAAAATGAATGATGACTGTCCACTACAAAGGTCTAAAGAGACTAGGGTACTCAGCATTTGGGTGGAGACCTCAAAACATGGGTGAGCTATGAAAACTAAATTAACTTTTGTAGACAAACTTTCCAGAGACATTAAAATTAGCTGCCATGACCTTGGCCATGTGTTACTAGATACTGGTGGTTGGTGGCATTGACCGGGTTTATGAAATTGGACGCCAGTTCCGGAATGAAGGAATTGATTTGACTCACAATCCTGAGTTCACCACCTGTGAATTCTACATGGCCTATGCAGATTATCATGATCTCATGGAAATCACAGAGAAGATGATTTCAGGTGACCTCTCCTGTTTCCTTTGTCTTTCACACATGTCTGAAGGGCTGATTTGCTGCTTTCAGGAGGACTACTTGTGGGTCCTCTTTAAACGACAGATTTCTTTCCCAGGGATGGTGAAGCACATTACAGGCAGTTACAAGGTCACCTACCATCCAGACGGCCCAGAGGGCGAAGCCTGTGAGATTGACTTCACCCCCCCTTTCCGGAGAATCAGCATGGTAGAAGCGCTTGAAACGGCCTTGGGGGTGAAGCTGCCAGAAACCAGGCTCTTTGAAACTGAAGGTAAAGTGATGCACGCCTCCACAGAACGGCCCTCCTTCCTGTTCGGCCCTGAATTAGATGAGGTCAGGGCTAGAATTTCCCACACTATTCTTTTTTATATACTTTATTGGGGTAGTATAATGTCATCTGTCCTAACTTGCACGTTTATATTACAGAAACTCGCAAAATTCTTGATGACATCTGTGTGGCAAGAGCTGTTGAATGCCCTCCACCTCGGACCACAGCCAGGCTCCTTGATAAGGTGACCGACCATGCTCTTCAAGTACTTGCCCTCATCCCGTGGTAACCAGCCCCCTGCTCCCTATGAAGGTGAACTCCACTGTGCATCACTAACTTCTACAGCCTCTTAGGAGCCCTCAGGAGAGAGAAAAGAGAATTAACAAGTTTTGAACTCTTGGTACTAACTCTGCCCAGTAGCTGTGTAATCTGAGTTAAACCTGACCAGCCATGGAGAGGCTTAGGATAAATCCCAGTAGCAGCAGGTAGTGGGTAGGAGTCCTCCACCAAGACTGGGACAGTCAAAATGCCATTCAGAAAGGATCTCTAGCTCTGCTTTCCTTTTTCCTTAAGCTTGTCGGGGAGTTCCTAGAAACGACATGCATCAATCCTACATTCATCTGTGATCACCCGCAGATAATGAGCCCTTTGGCTAAATGGTAAGATGAAATAGGGTATTTCAGTTACCTATTACTGTGTAACAGCTTCAGAATTTAGTGGCACAAATCAACAATTCTCAAAAGTTTGTGGGTTCGGGAGCGCCTGGGTGGCTCAGTCGGTTAAGCGACTGCCTTCGGCTCAGGTCATGATCCTGGAGTCCTGGGATCGAGCCCCGCATCGGGCTCCCTGCTCAGCGGGGGGTCTGCTTCTCCCTCTGACCCTCCCCCGTCTCGTGCTCTCTGTCTCTCATTCTCTCTCTCGCAAATAAATTAAAAAAAAAAAAAAGTTTGTGGGTTCATTTGGTAGTCTTTCTGCTATACAAAGTGGTAGCTAGGGTAACTCAAGTGGCTGTAACTGGGAACTCAGGCACCTTGTGTCTTCTCCACATGGGTTCTTGTCCTCCAGAGCTTCTTTATGTAGCCTCTGTCTGGCAGCGTAGCCTGGGCTTCCTTACATAGTGGCCAGGTTCCAGAAGAATAAGCCCCAGGGTGCAAACACCTATCAAGCTTCTGCTGTCCCCATGGCCAAAGCAAGTGCTAATGGGCAGCCCGGAGTCCGCATGACAGGGCACAGAAGGGCAGGAATACAGGAGGTATGGTTCAGTGCACCCATCTTCCACGCAGGTGTGTTGGGAAGATGATTGAAGCTTCCATGTTTCTCACCCTCCTCACCACTGTACCAAATGATTTGGTGCTAGAATGCATCCGGGCCTCAGGTCTCAATTCGCAACACTTAGGAATCAACTGGAATTCAGGAACTCTTGTGTTTGTAGCAGATGTTATTAGTGAACCTGTGTCTTCAGCCTCCCCTTTGGTCTCTTGTCTGCAGGCACCGCTCTAAAGAGGGTCTGACTGAGCGCTTTGAGCTGTTTGTCATGAAGAAGGAAATCTGCAATGCCTATACCGAGCTCAACGACCCTGTGCGGCAGCGGCAGCTGTTTGAAGAACAGGCCAAGGTCAGGAAGGGGGTGGGGGACAGAGGTAGCCGTTCCCTCATGTGCACACTCGCTAGACAGTGTTGGCCTGAACCCTGGTCTCTGTCATTCTCTGCATCTCTTTGTGGCTTCAGCAGAAACGAAGGGGAAAGCCACGGGCTTCACGGGAGGAAGTCACAGTTCAAGATGGAGAACTTGGCTGGTTTGGGCTCTAGAATTTCCACATAGAGGAGCTTAGGCACGATCGTATCGGTGTGGGGAGTGTGATGCTTGCCTTGAAGATACATTTGCCTCACGAGAACATCATTTTTCTTAAATGGTACATATATTAAGATGGCTTTGGGGTGAGAGGCAGATAGATTAATGGAGACAAAGCCCCCACCGGCTGCCCGCACCAGCACTGCCCCAGATGGGTAGTTTCAGGAAATGAGGGAAAGACTCCTGGGAATCCTCAGTCTCCAAAAATCAGTCTCACTGGACTCACAGAGCCTGGGGCAGTTGGAGGTGTTTCCATTTCCCAGAGAAAGTCTCATGTGTTCTGAAGTGGGGCTTACTGCCCCTGACCTGGTCTTTGAAAGAAATAGCTCCATCCTGAAGTTCCTGGGAAACCAATTCCCAAGACGTGCTGGGTGTCCAGAGCATTCCCAGAACGGTTATCCCTGTGAATGTGCTGACGCGCCCACTCAGACCCTGAGAGACCGCGCAGCCTGGAACAGTGTCGCAGTTTGGTTCTCTTGTAGGCCAAGGCTGCTGGCGACGATGAGGCCATGTTCATAGATGAGAACTTCTGCACTGCCCTGGAATACGGGCTGCCCCCCACGGCTGGCTGGGGCATGGGCATCGACCGCGTCACCATGTTTCTCACAGACTCCAATAACATCAAGGTACGTGGCAGCCCTCCATCGCGCACTGCCCCAAGGAGCTCCGCTGTCGGAGGCGGGGTGTGACAGGCCTGGAAAAGAAAGAAGGGAAGGGGCTTTGGGCTGGAAGGAGGAGCGGGCAGAGCAGTTACACACGATTCCACAGGAGGGCAGTCAGGGCATCTGATACGATGGGATTTGGGAGGTTTTCTACCTGATGCAGAAAAAATACTCATCGTTTGCATTTCTTGAGGATCCAAGGAACACACTAAGTCCTCTGCGTGCGTTTTCTCATGTAACTTAGAGTCAGCCCTGTGAGGCATAGACACTGTTGTTATTCCCATTGTTATAGATAGGGAAGTCCTACTGTCAGAGAAGCTCTGTGTTCACTCATTCTTTTCCATCCTCTATAATTGAGAGGGACTGAGTTGAAGTAAAAACCCAGATCTCTGGATTTGGGTGGCAACAATAACCGGAAGCAAAAGGAATGGGTGGATAGCTGTGGAAAAGAGCGTGCTTCTTACTTCAAAGTGCATTTTCTCTCCTGTAGGAAGTACTTCTGTTTCCTGCCATGAAACCTGAAGACAAGAAAGAGAGCGGAGCCCCCGCTGATACCTTAGAAAGCACAACAGCTGGCACTTCAGTCTAGAAAAACCATCGTTGCAAGTCGTGTAACTCAGGCCTCTCTGCATTTCTGCACAAGTTCAAGGACTGCAGAGGAATTCTTGTGTGTTGCTTTCCATTTGATGATCATGGTTCAGTTCAGGCACCAGAAGAGAGAAGAGGAATTAAAAATTCCTTTTTACTTCTTATTCCCAAGTAAACCGTTTGTCTCTACTTGCGTCTCATGACTGTGTTTACCATGGAACATCAACTTTTACTCAGACAGCTGGCCTAGTGGATGTTTAGGATTATACCACTTTATTCATTCACCAAATTTATATTAATGTCTGCTCTGTGTCAGGTATTGTGCTGGGGGGTTGGGGAGAGCAGTGAACAAAAGCCAAGTCCCTGCTTTTGTGGAACTTGTATTTGTTTAGGGGTCGAGGGCAACCAGACAAGAAACAACTAAATGTATATTTCTGGTACATACTAAGAAAAAAAGGGGGGGTGAGGGGACAGTGCTATTTTAAATATGTGATCAGGGAAAACTTTTAGGTGACATTTAAGTAGAGATCTGGAGACATCTGGGGAAGGAAGGGTGATCCAGACTAGAGGACTGCGTTTTTCTTAAAAGATTTTATTTTTAAGTAATCTCTACACCCTATGTGAGACTCAAACCCACAGCCCCAAGAACAAGAGCTGCGCACTTTACCAACTGAGCCGGCCAGGCGCTCTGAGGACTGCATTTTCGAGGAATAGCAAAGCGTCTGGTATGGCTGGAGAAGAGTAAGCAAAGTCCCTGAGGGGCCAGATCACACAGGCCCCTGTAAGCCATGCTGAGTGTGTGTTTTGTTAGGAGTGACATGAGAAGCCATTGGAGGGTTTTGAGCAGAGTGCTTTGAAAATACTGCAGTAGTTAGCATGGGGAGGGCAAGAGTGAAAGGGAGATGGTGGCTGACAGTTTGAACTAACGGAGGTGCTTACATGTCATTGGACTTCGCCTGGTCCTCAGGTTCATAGGATCTGGTGAGGGGATGTGGGTTGTAAGCAGAAGGATTCAAAGACGATTTTAAGGTTTGGGGTCTGAACAACTGAAGAGTTGTCATTTACTGAAATGGGACAAACAGGAAGTGCAATTTGAGAGGAAAGGTTGAGCGTTGGGTTTTACACCTAATTGGACATCGGGTAGGAACAGTAAGTATGATGTTGAATATGACTCTGGGTTTCTCTCATTACCTTCAGCTCATTGTACCTGGGCTAAGAATGAGTCAAGGGTATGGCTGAGGGCCTGCTCTTATAATGGAGCCCCCAGCCACACAAGGCAGCTGGGGGAAGCTATCGATGAGTCCTACCATAAAGGACTTGTGTTTTGCATCTCAGCAAAACCTGCAAGTGTCCCAGCTTAGGAGTCTACTTCACAGCAAGTTGTCACTTCTGTAGCTGGTACACTGATCTGAGCACACGGAGTCCTCACTGGGAATTAACCTCAGAGAGTGTTGAGCATTTCCACCCCTTGCTGGTGTTTAAACGCAGGCTCCAGGAGCACTTGGCAGTGGTGGTATATGACCAGGTGCTATTTCAGAAGAAACACTTACAGATGGCACATCCTTCAGCAAGACGGTGTTAAATTAAAATGAAAACCACCTCCCCAAAGAAGAGGGTGTATGTTCAAGATACGTTACTGGACTTCAAGCAACGCTACCACTGGAAAAGGCAAGAAGGACCATTGAGGTCACAAGTGACCTTTAAAGATGTGTTTAGGGGCGCCTGAGTAGTGCAGTTGGTTGAGCATCTGACTCTTGGTTTCTGCTCAGGTTGTGATCTCAGGATCGTGGGATCAAGCCCCACGTCAGGCTCCGCACTCTGCTGGAGATTCCCTCTCCTTGTGCCCCTCCTACTTGGGCTTGCTTTCTCTCTCAAATAAATAAATCTTTTTTTTTTTTAAGATTTCCTTTATTTATTTGACACAGAGAGACACAGCGGGAGAGGGAACACAAGCAGGGGGAGTAAGGGAAGGAGAAGCAGACTTCCTGTGGAGCAGGGAGCCCGATGTGGGGCTCGATCCCAGGACCCTGGGATCATGGACCCTGAGCTGAAGGCAGACTCTTCAACGACTGAGCCACCCAGGTGCCCCAAATAAATCTTTTAAAAAAATAAAGAGCTGTTTAGTAGTAGGCTGGGGGCAGAAGCCAGCTGTCTGGGCTCAAGGAGGCTGGAGACAGATGAACTGAAGCAGTAGACAATATGTTTGTGGGATTTGGCAGGAAAAATAACAAATAGGATGAAAGCCAGAAGGAACAGAAGGATTGTAATTATAAAGTCCTCATTACCTCCTTCAACAGAAGGCTTACAATTTGTTAACTGCTGTACTGGAGTTAAAAGAAAGACATGGTCTCAAGCTTCATCACACTTCTAGGTTTGTAAGGAAAATAGACGTTTAATAAATCATTTTTTAACTGTAAAATGGCAGTTCTAATAAATGCTTTGAAGGAGAGGTCCATGAGGTATTGAGAAACTCTAATAGACCTAGTTAAGGAAGGTTTCCCCAAGGACATTAGAATCTAAGATCTGAAAGAAGATAGAGCGTTAACTAGTCAAAGAAGGAGAGGGTTTTCCATGGTGTAGCAACAAGCACAAAGGCCCTGAGGTAGGCAAGAGCATAGAAAAGGCCGATGACACTAGATAGAGTACAGAAGCCCATGAAAATATACCACCAGATGAAGCAGGAGGAAGCTGGTCATACAGGGGTATGAGCCCTATTATGGGATTTTGAGTAATCTCTGAGTCTTACTATGGGATTTTGTATTTTGAGAGTGCTGGAAAGCCACTAAAGTATTTAAGCAGAGCAGTGACGTCACATTTGTGTTTTAAAAACAGCAGTGTGGCTGCTCTGTGGAAAAGAATTGGAGTTGGGCAAAGAAAGGTGACAGTCTAGAGGTTAGCATAGCAATCCAAAGGGAAGACAGACTGGATTGTTGCCATGGAAATGGACAAAAATGGATG
The DNA here is from genome assembly GCF_011800145.1 of Mirounga leonina. NCBI lineage: Eukaryota > Metazoa > Chordata > Mammalia > Carnivora > Phocidae > Mirounga > Mirounga leonina. Next base: position 11,573,058 of record NW_023270469.1, read on the forward strand.
TTTTCAAGAGACAGGAAGTTAAGATCAACAGGACTTGGCAGTGGATTATATTGTGGGGGTTACGGGAAGGAAAATGACGAGGGTGACTCACTTTACAGTTTATTTGACTAGATAGATGGTGGTACCAATTTCTGAGATATCTGATGACCCCCCCCCCAGGATCAGTGCCTCTTTTTTTTTTTTAAAGATTTTATTTATTTGACAGAGACACAGCGAGAGAGGGAACACAAGCGGAGAGAGGAAGAGGGAGAAGCAGGCTTCCTGTGGAGCAGGGAGCCCGATGCGGGGCTCAATTCCAGGACCCTGGGGTCATGACCTGAGCTGAAGGCACACGCTTAACCGACTGAGCCACCCAGGCGCCCCAACTTCTGTTTTTTTTTTTTTTTAAGATTTTATTTATTTGTCAGAGACACAGCGAGAGAGGGAACACAAGCAGGGGGAGTGGGAGAGGGAGAAGCAGGCCTCCCACTGAGCAGGGAGCCGATCCCCAGGAGTGGGCCAAAGGCAGACGCTTAACGACTGAGCCACCCAGGTGCCCCGATCGGTGCCTCTTTAAAGGCAGAAAAGGGAGGCAGTTGCAGATTAAAGATGTTGGAGAGAAAGGAATGAGGAGCAGGGTCCTTAGCCTTGGAGGTTGCCTGTGGCCCTTTTCCTCAGAACTAGAGAGAAGGATGGGGTCAAGTAAGCTGCACTCCTGTCTCCTCCAACTTTTGAAGGGTGCCAAGAAGAAAAATGAATTTCTCATCTTTAGGAACTGAGGTATACAACTGCTGGATGGCACAGGCTTCTGAATTATCCAGACAAACTATGCTACTATTCCTGGCAACCTGACGGTTTTAGACCCACGCTATCCAATATAGCAGCCACTAGCCACGTGTGGCTATTGAGTATTTGAAATGTGGCTGGTCCACATTAAGATGTTAGTGTAAAACACACACCAGATTTCTTAAACTTAAGTATGAAAAAATGTAAAATATCTCGGTTTTTTTAAATATTGGTTACACGCTGAAATGATACGACTTTGGACACACTAGGCTAAATAAAATATATGATTACAATTAATTTCACTATTTCTTTTCACTTTTTAAAATATAGCTACTAGGGGCGCCCGAGTGGCTCCTCGGTTGTCAGCTCAGGTCATGATCCCAATCGAGCCCCGGGTCGGGCTCTCCATCCCCTTGGAGAGTCTGTTTCTCCGTCTCCTCCCCGCTCGTTCTGTCTCTTGCTGTCTTTCTTTCTCTCCCTCAAATAAATAAATAAAATCTTTAAAAATAAATAAATAAAATGTAGCTACCAGAAAATTTTAAATTACATTATCGGGCTCAAATTTTATTTCTGTGGGACAGCGCTGTTTTAGACAGAAATTCAGACTAGTGTTCCAAGATACGACCTCATTCTACCATTTGAATCATCTTACGAAGGAGTCAATCTTCCACTGGACCACTTGCCCAGAAGGACTACGAGGGCCAGCGTGCACTGCGCGCCTTTGGGGGCGGGGCCTGAAAGAGCAGCCTCTTTGTGATGTCACGTCCGCCATTTACGGCGATTCTCCTCGCTCCCACGGAGGGCGCACACCTTGGAGGTGGGAGGGGAGCGTCCGGGAGGCGGCCGAGGGCGCGCAAGTGGTGGGGGGGGGGGGGGCAAGGCTGCTGGGTGAGCTGGGTGAGCTGCCAACGTTCTCTATTGTGTGTGAGGGACCGTGCCTCCCCCGGCGCGCGTCCCGTTTCCCGGAAGTGCCAGTATCCGCTGTGGGCGAGCGCGGGGCTTATGGCCCCGCGGCAGCGTCCGCGCCACCCGAGGAGGCAGGCGCGCAGGTTGTCGCTGTTTCAGGAGCCTAGAGCCTGTCGGGTAACCGGCCGAATGGGCTCCACCCCGCCCCT